>NW_017308124.1:53032-58837 GCF_000935625.1 Nanorana parkeri | reverse complement strand
CCCCTCACTGAAAGGGAATCTGTACTGAGAGAAATGAATGGGCGGCCACAGGGGCGTCCCGAGGCTGTGACATCATTTCGCATGCGCCGGCGTCTTATTGACGCCTCCTGGCGGCCATCTTGGTGATGGACGCCGGCAGAGAGAGGTGGGGACGTTCACCCGGCGGGATGAGGTATGCCGCCGGGTCCCCTCCTCTCTCCTGACACTGTCGGGCTCTCGGTCCGTGACCGAGTGCCAGACTTTTCAGAGGGGGGTGACACCAAAATGACTGTCAGTTATTTTGGTGTCACCCCTCCAACGGTGGCACCCGGGTGCTGGCCGCATCCCCCGCACCCCCCTTGTGACGCCATGGGGGGCGGCCATTGATGGCTTCCTGTGAAGTTGCTAGCTGCCTGGTTGTTTCAGCCGAGGGAAGACCCGACTGCCGGGGTGGAACTACAAGTCCCATGAGGCATTGCAAGATACTCACAGCCACGACTCCCAGAGGCAGATGCATGATGGAATTTGTAGTTTCACTACAGCTGGAGGGCCGGAGTTTGCCCACCTCTGCCCAACTGGATGTTGTTTACTTTGCTCTGTGCATCATAAACATTTTTTTATTTTTTTTTTAAATCCTTGTTTTCACCTTTTTTCATCCTTTGTCTCATTTCATCGCTGCTGATCTTCAGCCTCTTTGCAGCCACTTCCTGTCCTGTCAGGCACTCCAGCGATGGCCGCCGTGGCATTTCTCAGATTGGGTTTCCTGATGGTGACAACAGTGATCCGTGTCTGTGTAATGTGTGTAGGAATAGTCTACTTTGGAAGCCCACTTGACACGGTGACAACGCATTTGGAGACGGGGGACGCTATAATGGGAAGTGCCTGAAACAAGAACCTACATGGCAGGATCACCGGGGATTATTATAATGAAAGCTGCAGATTGACATATATTGAAACGACTTTTGTAATGACGTTTAATGAAATCTGTAAATACTTTCTGAGTCACCAACCAGGAAAAAGGATGCAGGTCAGAAAAGTCAGAGAGAAGTCAGAGATGCCGATCTGCCTGCTTGTTCCGGGTCACCCCAAAAAGACAATTGCTGCTGAGTTGAGGTTAGAGAAAGTAGTTTTGGTGTGCGTGTGTGCGTGTGTATATATACACTCTATTGCCAAAAGTATTGGGACGCCTTTACACGCACATGAACTCTAATGGCATCCCGGTCTTAGTCCGTAGGGTTCAGTATTGGGTTGGCTCCGCCCTCTAATGGCATCCCAGTCTTAGGCTGGGTTCACACCTAGGCGTATTGAATATGCGCGTTTGTCGCGCGGTTCTCGTTGTGCGTTTTTACCGACAAACGCGCGTTTTCATGGGCTACTTGGCTGTATCCCAATGGAAACGCGAGACCAAAACGCCCCAAAGAAGTACATGTACTTCTTTGGGCGTAGGCCGTTTTGTAGCGCGTTAGGGACGGGCGGAAATACGGCAAGGTGTGAACCAGACCCATTGAATACAATGAGATTTAGATGTTTGAGCGTTTTGTAGAGCGTTCGTCGAGCGTTGAACGCGCTACAAAACGTTCAGGTGTGAACCAGGCCTTAGTCCGTAGGGTTCAGTATTGGTTTGGCTCCACCCTCTAATGGCATCCCAGTCTTAGTCCATAGGGTTCAGTATTGGGTTGGCTCCGCCCTCTAATGGCATCCCAGTCTTAGTCCGTAGGGTTCAGTATTGGGTTGGCTCCGCCCTCTAATGGCATCCCAGTCTTAGTCCGTAGGGTTCAGTATTGGGTTGGCTCCGCCCTTTGCCCCATTACCATACCAGGCTGGAGAAGTAAAAGAAGCCGCCATCATCATCCCTGACCTCCATCAAGTACATGACGATGAACTGCGGACAGATATAAAAGACACAAACCAATGCAGCTCTGTATTCATTAAAGGAGTACTATGTTGAGCGAACGCCGGTATGTGTTCGCTCACCTCCTACTGAGCCGACCTGTGACAGTCTCATTGTCACAGGTCGGCTAGAACTATGAGGTGAGTGAAAATCACTCATCTCATAGTTCTCCTTTAATACCAGCAGTATAAATACCCGGGTATGACTTGGTATCAGCCTCTTGCAGTCCCCCGTACAGTAAAGCTCGGAGAGGAAGGAAGAAAAGAAGCACGAGGAGCCAATCAGTACTGACAAGGAAAGTGCTGATGGAAAGAGAAAGCAGAGTGATAGAGAGAGGAGCTCATTACTGTCCAATCACAGACTAGGGGGCGGGTCCATGACAGCCTGAGTGGGTTGAATGAAGCCGGATGTCATGCAGTCTAGAGGGCTGAGGACATCTTGTGGAGGACAAGGTGTACTACGGGTGGACAGCTCCAGATTGATGGTGAATATTGACTTTTGATTTAGTCCCCCTGTAGACACAAACGCCGATATAAAGACGCCGGAGCTGGACAAGTCGCCTCTATTCCGAGCTGAACCATCCGTCCGTGCATCCCTTTCATCATCCTCATCATCCTCGGTGCTCGCTGTCAGCCGATATAAACACTTTACAGATCAATATTGTGGCAACGTGTCTGGAAGTTTCCCGCGGCGGCGGGTTCCTCCGTGCGCTCGGACTCCTCCAGAAGTGGCGGAAGCCCCCCCCTCCCCCGGCAGGAATGCGTCATTATCGGCGAATGTCTCACCGGCGGATTCTGACAGGCAGGTGACCGGTGCCAGTTCACAGGGGAGGCGACGGAGCCCCGCGGCTGCTGTGACATCGGAGGGAGATGCGCGGCGGGATTTTCTCACTGTCAGGTTTCTCATAGCGGCTTCGGTTTATAAGCGGTTTATGGAGCAGATGATGGAGAGGTGCCGAGTGACATCCGGGACTGTCAGAGCTGGCTCCGGGCAATGGCGGGTGTACGGGGGACACTCGCATACCAGCCTCATACAAGAGCCCCCCTCCCCCTCTATGTTACTGCATTCTCATAACGTAATGAAATACATTTCTGGCAATTCAGACCTGAAACACAATGCACACACCAGCTGAACGCTGAAATCGGGCTTGCAGTGAGAGTGTCTGCTTTGTATGGGCAGGAGGCGGAGGTACCTCGGAAAGGGGCTCAGGGTCGGGTCCATCAGATGTTCATCAGTAGAACAAAGTTCAGACGGGATGTTCTATCAAAGTTTGTGACTGCGTTAGAATGTGTGACCGGTCACGCGGTCACACATTTTTACGCAATCAGTAGAGTACACCGCGGCATCCCGCGCTGTGCATTGCACTCGGTGATGTGCGGCTTGGATGCAGCTGCTCGGCCACGGAAACCCGTTCCACGAAGCTCTCTACGCACAGTTGTTGCGCCAATCTGACGGGCCGCATGGAGTTTGGAGGTCTGATAGCTATTGGCTCTGAAGACAGTCGGCGACTTCTGCGCGCTGTGCGCTTCAGCATGCGCTGACCCCGCTCTGTCATGTGACGCGGCCGACCACTTCCTGGCTGAGTTGCTGTTGTTCCCGGTTGCTTCCCCTTTGTTATAATCCCAGTAACAGGCGACCGCGGCGGAATATTTAGTAGCCGGGAAATGTCACGGACGGACTTATTGCACGGGTGACAACCAATCACGGCACCACGCTTGTAGTCACCGAGCTCCTGAGAGCGACCCGTTCTCTCACCGATGTCTGTAGAAGCGTCTGCATGCCGAGGTGCCTCGTCCTATACGCCGGGGGCCATGGAGGGGATTGGAGTACAACGCTCTGTCCTTGTTCAGACACTTCCTGTTACAGGCACTTCCTGTTATAGGGTGAAAATGCTCTGTCCTTGTTCAGACACTTCCTTATATAGGTGTGACAATGCTCTGTCCTTGCTCAGACACTTCCTGTTATAGGGTGACAACGCTCTGTCCTTGTTCAGGCACTTCCTGTTACAGGGTGACAACGCTCTGTCCTTGTTCAGGTACTTCCTGTTATAGGGTGACAGTGCTTCCTGTTACAGGGTGACAACGCTCTGTCCTTGTTCAGACCCTTCCTGTTATAGGGTGATAACGCTCTGTCCTTTTTCAGGCACTTCCTGTTATAGGGTGATAACGCTCTGTCCTTGTTCAGGCACTTCCTGTTATAGGGTGACAACACTCTGTCCTTGTTCAGGAACTTCCTGTTATAGGGTGACAATGCTCTGTCCTTGTTCAGACACTTCCTGTTACAGGGTGACAATGCTCCGTCCCTGTCTCCTAATTGCTTACAAGCGGCTGTGCTGATGCTCGCTGCTCAGACACGACCCGCCGTTGTCACCAGAGGCTGCCGGAGATCAGCAGATGGGAAGACATTAAAAAAGGTGAAAACAGGATTCAAAAGGAAGGCGAGACATTTGATGACGATACGAGGTGCACATGGCAAAGTGTTATTCCCGACCACTAGAGGGCGAGACTTGTCATTGACTTGCAGCAGCCGGCACCTGTCCCATGCTCCTGACCCCCCCGTTCCTGGTTTTGTGTATTCCCTGTGAGCGTTGTCACCTCCCAGTCCTCAGCAGGATGGACACTCATAGGGTGTGAGCACCGGGCCGGATCACATTGCCCCCCAATAATATCATTCACCATCGTACAATGCGCCACCACACGGCCGGCACGTCAAGTAAGTTGTCTGTTTGTTTTACAACGTAGATGTACGACCCACCTGGGCGAGAAGGGGGGATATGTATACACGCGATATTCACTGCGGGTGAATCTTAATGCTGCACGTGGTTTGAATGACAGTGATTGATTCACCACCAGTGATTGCTGAGCATATGTCACATTCACATCTCTATAGATAGACCCGTCAGCGCGCTCTGTGTATAATGAACTATTGATCTGCAGCCTCTGTGCAGCCACTTCCTGTCTACGTGTGCTCCAGCGATGGCTACACGGCATTTCTCGGATGGTGACAACAGAGGGACGTGTCTGTGTCATGTGTGAGGAAACGGCCACTTGTAGTCACCATCTGAAGCCCGGGTGACAGGGTGACAACAGAGGAGGTTAATTTGAAGACCGGGACAAAGTGTTGTCACCCTATAACAGGAAGTGTCTGAGCAAGGACAGAGCGTTGTCATCCTCTAACAGGAATGTTATAGTGTCAATGACACGCTGACACTTGGGGGCCCAGAACAGTGACACACTGACACTTGGGGGCCCAGAACAATGACACACTGACACTTGGGGGACCCAGAACAATGACAGACTGACACTTGGGGCCCCAGAACAATGACACACTGACACTCAGGGGCCCAGAACAATGACACACTGACACTTGGGGGCCCCAGAACAATGACACAGTTGTGATTGGCGGTGCTGTGTGTGGCTCTCGGAGGAATACACTTCATACTTCCGACATCCTCGGAACCCTCCATACGTTTCCCTCTCTTCGTTCTGTTTATTGGCGTATTTTGGCGGTGGCTCCGCTCTCTGTAAATGGCGCCGTTCAATACGAATATTCCGTCTCCTTTATACGGCTTCTCTATCACCTGCCTGCTGAAATGTGATACCGCGCGAGGCTCCCGCCCTCATCCACTTCATTGCGTCTCTCTTTCATAATTTGCGAGGCCTCGTTTTACGCCAATCTGCAGCTTCCAGATTGCTGGCTGTAAAACATCGATGTTTATGACGGATTTGGCCCGGTGGAAGGAGACCGATCGCATGGGGAACGCCGCGGGCCGCAGTAATTACTGATTACTCCGCTTGGTATAAAAATACACGGCGCAATTACCGGCAACGCGTCGACTGCTAACGAAATTATCTCGCCTCCTCATTAGCGATGCCAATAAAGCAATTTGCTTAATTCTCGTTTTCTTATGTACAACTTTTTATTTTACAATCAGG
>NW_017308124.1:51829-52792 GCF_000935625.1 Nanorana parkeri | reverse complement strand
CTTCCTGCTACGGTGACACTACCGGAGGAGAGTGGAAATAAAGAGATGGAGGACGGAGGGGCATTTAGGGGCTTGGAGGGGTTCTGCTTTAACCCCCGTCCCACCGACTGTACGCATTTATGTGGCCACGTGGAGGTGGGCCTTATTCTGCGCCATTGCAAATATTCGTACCTGTTTTGGGATGGGAGTGCGGTCAGTCGTTCGCCCCCCCTAGCACCGAGACCAGTTACACTTATGGATGGACTCCTGATCATGTGATCACTATGAGAGCCAATCGCAGTGATCACATGATCGGAATATGCAAAAAAATGCCCCCAGCATTAAGGTTTTCTTAAAGGGGTGGGGAGGGGGGGCAATGGGTAGGGGTTCGTGTCCTTGTTCTGCTTAAAGCTGTAAAAGTAACATCCCTCCCCCATAAGAAGGGTCTATTGCAAGTTTACTCCGGGGGGTTTGTCAAATAGATGTCTACCCCACGTGTTCCAGGATGAATATACATGTAAACGCACATGTGGACGATCGCACCCTGGTTGCAGACTGTCTGTGTCCAGGTCCAGTCTGTGTCTGCAGGTAATCACTGCATGTACCATTACATGTGAAGAGCTGCAAACAGATTCAAGCGGTGGCGGCTGTCATTGTATCGTTCCAGAATTCCTGAGATGCCTAATCTATACATTACCCAGTGCCTGAAACATGTGGCACTGGTAGCACTGAGTAATATGGTACAGTTGGGTTGGCTCACATCACAGTACCGGACCTCCCACTTAGAGTCTGAATTTGGCTGTCTTAAGGTTATGTTAGCCATGTGACGGTCAGCAAAGCCATGTGACGGTCAACAAAGCCATGTGACGGTCAACAAAGCCATGTGACGGTCAACAAGGCCATGTGATGGTCAACAAGGCCATGTGACGGTCAACAAGGCCATGTGACGGTCAACAAGGCCATGTGACGGTCAACAAGGCCATG
>NW_017308124.1:50222-51319 GCF_000935625.1 Nanorana parkeri | reverse complement strand
GGAGAGTGGAAATAAAGAGATGGAGGACGGAGGGGCATTTAGGGGCTTGGAGGGGTTCTGCTTTAACCCCCGTCCCACCGACTGTACGCATTTATGTGGCCACGTGGAGGTGGGCCTTATTCTGCGCCATTGCAAATATTCGTACCTGTTTTGGGATGGGAGTGCGGTCAGTCGTTCGCCCCCCCTAGCACCGAGACCAGTTACACTTATGGATGGACTCCTGATCATGTGATCACTATGAGAGCCAATCGCAGTGATCACATGATCGGAATATGCAAAAAAATGCCCCCAGCATTAAGGTTTTCTTAAAGGGGTGGGGAGGGGGGGCAATGGGTAGGGGTTCGTGTCCTTGTTCTGCTTAAAGCTGTAAAAGTAACATCCCTCCCCCATAAGAAGGGTCTATTGCAAGTTTACTCCGGGGGGTTTGTCAAATAGATGTCTACCCCACGTGTTCCAGGATGAATATACATGTAAACGCACATGTGGACGATCGCACCCTGGTTGCAGACTGTCTGTGTCCAGGTCCAGTCTGTGTCTGCAGGTAATCACTGCATGTACCATTACATGTGAAGAGCTGCAAACAGATTCAAGCGGTGGCGGCTGTCATTGTATCGTTCCAGAATTCCTGAGATGCCTAATCTATACATTACCCAGTGCCTGAAACATGTGGCACTGGTAGCACTGAGTAATATGGTACAGTTGGGTTGGCTCACATCACAGTACCGGACCTCCCACTTAGAGTCTGAATTTGGCTGTCTTAAGGTTATGTTAGCCATGTGACGGTCAGCAAAGCCATGTGACGGTCAACAAAGCCATGTGACGGTCAACAAAGCCATGTGACGGTCAACAAGGCCATGTGATGGTCAACAAGGCCATGTGACGGTCAACAAGGCCATGTGACGGTCAACAAGGCCATGCGACGGTCAACAAGGCCATGCGACGGTCACCAAGGCCATGCGACGGTCAACAAAGCCATGCGACGGTCAACAAGGCCATGCGACGGTCAACAAGGCCATGTGACGGTCAACAAGGCCATGTGACGGTCAACAAGGCCATGTGACGGTCAACAAGGCCATGTGACGGTCAACAAGGCCATG
>NW_017308124.1:44592-50147 GCF_000935625.1 Nanorana parkeri | reverse complement strand
CCGTAGCCTGGCGGTTGCTGTGCGGAATGCGTCCCCGTCAATTAGCGTGTCAGAAGAATCTTCCGTCTTACTAAACAATTTGGATTGAGAAGAAAAAAAAAAAAAATCGATGCGCCGGGCTCACAGCACTCCATCGATTCCGCCGGGTTTTCATTATGATTTTTCTCCGCTCTCACTTTTCTTCTTGAGGTCTTCTCTGCCAAAAATGATAAATTGAATCCACTGTTTAACCTGCTGCGTGCTGGAGTGTTCGCTGACCTCGCCAATCCTTCGACATCCGGCATCCGGGACACCATGGTCTTAAAGTGGAACCGTCAACAGATACTCTGTATGCTTTCATGTTATGCAGCAAGTCGTGTGTCACTGTAACTCTGCCAGGTATTTATTCTCTCTCATAGAGATTGCAGTGACAACCCCTTCATCTGCTTTTCTCTCCAGGAGGGATGGCGCCATATTTGTTCAGCCCCCATACAGTTCCTGTTATTGTAACAAGATACCTTGTTCTATAGGCAACATTGTATCAATCTGAGCAGTAAATCTCAGCCCTGTTACTTCCTGGAAAGGCCACCCTCCTTACCTGGGAAGCCCCCCTCCTTACCTGGAAAGGCCACCCTCCTTACCTGGGAAGCCCACCCTCCTTACCTGAGAAGCCCACCCTCCTTACCTGGGAAGCCCTTCCTCCTTACCTGGGAAGCCCCCCTCCTTACCTGGAAAGGCCACCCTCCTTACCTGGGAAGCCCACCCTCCTTACCTGGGAAGCCCACCCTCCTTACCTGGAAAGGCCACCCTCCTTACCTGAGAAGCCCACCCTCCTTACCTGGGAAGCCCCTCCACCTTACTGTGATGCTCCTTCTCCTTCCTGGGAAGCCCCTCCACCTTACTGGGATGCTCCTTCTCTTTCATGGGAAGCCCGTCCTTACCTGGGAAGCCCTTCCTCCTTACCTGGGAAGCCCCTCCACCCTGCTGGGATGCTCCTTCTCCTTCCTGGGAAGCCCCTCCTCCTTACCTCAGAAGCTCAAACTCCTTCCTGGGAAGCCCACCCTCCTTACCTGGGAAGCCCACCCTCCTTACTGGGATGCCCCTTCTCTTTCCTGGAAAGCCCTTCCTCCTTACCTAGGAAGCCCCTCCACCTTGCTGGGATGCTCCTTCTCCTTCCTGGGAAGCCCCCCATAGCTGGGAAGCCCGTTCTCCTTACCTGGGAAGCTCATACTCCTTCCTGGGAAGCCCCTCCTCCTTGCCAGGGAAGCTCCTCCTCATTTGCCTGACATATGCAGCAGGTGTAGGAGGGGATCACTTTGCCACATCGGGGATCGGGAAGTGTCACTCTAACAGGGAAGATTGGTAGGTAACACACCTGTCCCAGGGATAGGCAGATATAGATGCTCAGACTGGTTGTTGTTATGGGCATCAGGCCGACTTATGGCCCTTTCTGGCGGTTTGGTACATGGAGCTGACACTTCGTAGCTCTTCACAGTTGGACAGTGAAGTTGGGATTCGGGTTCGGCAGGACCAGGTTTCACTTTTGTCTCATTAGAATGAAAATCCGCATCAGTAATGCAATCCGAATACGGAAGGATTTGCCGAGTATTAAGCGCGCTCTGCGTCTTTCGCATTAATTAATCGGGAGACCGTTAATCACCAGGTGAAATAAGTGGTGTTTCCTGTAACAATAAAATGGGCCGTTTACAATCACAAAATACGTAATTAAATGGCGATAAAAGAGGTCAATGAGCAGGCGGGCCACAAGGCAAGCCTAATAAATGCAAAGAGAAGCACAGATGACTTGTGCGGGGTGGGAAGGCAACTTTATATCCAGACGGGGTGTGCATGCATTGACTCCCTGCTCGTAATCACCTCTGCTGTATATATTTGGTTATATAATCAGACATAATACCGTGCCCTGGCAACTGTGGACATAAATCCCCGATTTTTGACAGGAGACACTTCTAAAAAGGCTGCTGAACACTCTTCCCCCTTCTTCCTGCTGGTGGCAGTGGGTGGTGTACTCTATAGACTGTGGTGGAAGGATTGGAGCTGTCAATCCTTGGAAGGGTTTCCTTCTCCAGGTGGCAGCGGATTGCGGTCTTTGTGGGTGGTAGTACAAACATGGAATCTACCAGTCCTTGGAAGAGTTTACTTCTGATGGCAGTGGAAGGTCTCCTATTTGTATTGTAGTGAAAGAGTGGAAGCTGCTAATCCTTGGAAGGGTCTTCTCCATGTAGCCGTGGATGGTGTCCCCTGAGGATGGAGGTGGATAGATGGGAGTTGCCAGTCCCTGGAAGGGTCGTCTTCTCCAGGTGGCAGTGGAGGGTGTCCTCTGTGGATGGTGATGGGATCTGGCCATCTATGAAAGGCTCTTCTTCTCCAGGTGACAGTGAATAGTTTCCTCTGTGGATAGTGGAAAGATGGGGCCTGCCAATCCTTCTCCAGGTGGCAGTGGAAGGTGCTGTCTGTGGATGGTGGTGGAAGGATGGGAGCTGCTCATCCTTTGGAAGGGTGTCTTTCTCCACATGGTAGTACATGGTGTCCCCTGAGGATGGTGGTGGATGGATGGAAGTTGCCAGTCCTTGGAAGGTTCGTCTACTCCAGGTGACAGTGAATGTTATCCTCTGTGGATGATGGTGGAAGGATGGAAGCTGCCCATCCTTGAAGAGGTCTCCTTCATGTGAGTGGATATGGTGTCCTCTGTGGACAGCGGTGGGAAGTTGTAAGCTGACTATCCTTTGAATGGTTTCCTTCTCCAGGTGGTAGTATATGGCGTTCTCTGGATGATAGTGGAAGGTTGGAAGCTACGGTACCCATCCACACAGTAGTACATAGTGTCCCCTGAGTTAAGGAGGTGGGCGGAGAATAGGAGTTGTCAGTCCAGGTGGTGGTAGATTTTGTCTTCCTTTTTTTATGGTGAGGAAAGCATGGGAAATGCCAGTCCTTGGAATGGTCTCTGTCTTCTGCTGGCAGTGAATGGTCATGGCCAGTCCTTGGAATGGGGCTCCATGGTCCCTGCCACAGGCATTCGCGGCATGCGGCAGGCAACTGGAGAATCGGCACAGTACTAGGCTCCAGACCCAGAACACCAGTTGTTTCTTCTACACACCAAGCGTTAAAGGTGGATTGAAAATGGATCTGTCACCGAGCTGTGAAGCGACACACTGGGCAGTAGCAGATGTCAGTGCATACTCTGTGATATTACTGGACTTGGTGCTTTGCCGTCCTAGCTATCTAAGAAGCAGAGTGGGCATCTCCGGGACCTGTTCAGACAGACGGGTGCACTTTTCAGCACTCCTCTGTGTTTATTGCAGAATCCAAATTGTTTCCAGTTACTTCCTCTTTCTGTTTTTCTATCTGAGCTGCATGGCAGGTCTCCGGGCGCCTCCACATTATTAATGTGTAAAGAAGTATTATTACCTGCCTCCCCGCTGCCTCCCTCCCTCCCTGTGCAGGCACCTCATGGGGCTCTCCGGAGCATATCTGCGCCATAAAGAAAACTAAAATATATTTGGCCCTCTCCAGATACTAAAATATGTGAAGTGGCAACTTATTAACCCGTTCACCATTCCTGGACCAGCTCGAGCCCTCGACATCCAGGACCTTGAATGGTTCTTAGCCTGGCGGGTCCATACTCCTCGGGTATCGTCTCACTGCTAGTGTATTGGTGATTTGCCTTTTTTTGGTTAGAAATAAAAAAATGTTTTGTTTCTGTCTTTTCTATTCCCAGCTAGTTCATCGGAATTAAAGGAGAACTATGGGGTCAGTGTTTTCCCCCATAGTTCTCCTTAGGCCGGGTAACGGGAGGACACAAATTAGCGTCCTCCCGTCACCCTAGGCTAAGTAGCTGAGACGCCGCAGTATACCGCGAGCTGCTGCTCGTGGTATACTGAGACGCTGAAGCGGATCCTGACAATTGTGCCGGGATCCGCCCAGCTGCGTGAGTGACAGCTGGCTCCGCCTATCTAGAGGCAGAGCCAGCTGTACCCGCCCCCTCCCCCGTCCGTTCCGCCAGTCAGCGCTGGCAGATCGGAGCGGGGAGGGGGGAATCCAGTCCCTCCCCTGTCGCGGCAGAGAGCCGTGACAGGATCGAGAGGTGAGCGAACGCCGGTATGTGTTCACTCACTTCCCGATCTACTGAGCCGACCTGTGACAGTCTCATTGTCACAGGTCGCCTAGAACTATGAGGTGAGTGACAAGCCCCTTCCCCCTCCCCCTCATAGTTCTCCTTTAAACCAAGATATTGGCATCTTATGAGGTCATACTGGTACCCAGTTGGTCTGGTAATGATTTTGCCTTGTGAAGGAAGCAGAACCAGCATTAGAAATCATGGGGTCCCGTACAGCCTATATAACAGCCCTTCCCCCTTCATTCCCCCCATGCTGGGGTACGCGGCCAGAGGAGCCCCTAATCAGAGGTCAGACACACTGCTGGTGGCTCCCCCAGCTCAGGGGATGTCTGGACACATCGAAGTACAGTATGGGAGGGCTGCCTGTACCCCTCTATTGTACACAACCCGCCATGGACAGCACCCTGTGTATACTATGTACACAACCTCCCATGGACAGCGCCCTGTGTATACTATGTACACAACCTCCCATGGACAGCGCCCTGTGTATACTATGTACACAACCTCCCATGGACAGCGCCCTGTGTATACTATGTACACTGCCTACCATGGACAGCGCCCTGTGTATACTATGTACACTGCCTACCATGGACAGCGCCCTGTGTATACTATGTACACTGCCTACCATGGACAGCGCCCTGTGTATACTATATACCTCCGTCCTCCCCTTCGGTCTTCTATCTGACCTCCGTCCTCCCCTTCAGTCTTCTATCTGACCTCCGTCCTCCCCTTCAGTCTTCTATCTGACCTCCGTCCTCCCCTTCAGTCTTCTATCTGACCTCCGTCCTCCCCTTCAGTCTTCTATCTGACCTCCGTCCTCCCCTTCAGTCTTCTATCTGACCTCCGTCCTCCCCTTCAGTCTTCTATCTGACCTCCGTCCTCCCCTTCAGTCTTCTATCTGACCTCCGTCCTCCCCTTCAGTCTTCTATCTGACCTCCGTCCTCCCCTTCAGTCTTCTATCTGACCTCCGTCCTCCCCTTCAGTCTTCTATCTGACCTCCGTCCTCCCCTTCAGTCTTCTATCTGACCTCCGTCCTTCCCTTCAGTCTTGTACAGTTGTACCGGCTCCTCTTCCTCTGATGTCACTGCACACTGGGAGGAGTTTCTCACAATGTGCATTAGGAGCAGCAGCAAGTCAGATGGAGCCGGCCTCATTTCCAGCGTCATCTAGCGCTTTCCTCCCCAGCCCGACTGTCCCTGGCCCCGTCCCTTTCATTCATTGGTTGGTTATTCAGTTCATTCAGTCATGGAGGCTCAGCATCACATGTGGGCGTTGCCTTAAACGGGCTGCATGCAAATGAAGTCTGCCTGGGAACGCCCACTCCTCCAGACTGACATCCACAGATCAAGGCATTGTGATATTTGCATAACCGCTGCTTCCATCAGGGCTGAGGTCTCTTGGGAGGAGTCCTGAGGCGGGGGGGGGGGGGGGGGTAGGGCCA
>NW_017308124.1:42600-44559 GCF_000935625.1 Nanorana parkeri | reverse complement strand
CAGCTCCCCGCGGACACCAAGATCGCCGGTCCCGGGCCCGTAGGAGGGGCAACGGAGCCCGGGAAGCACGGGGGGGGGGCGCGGGGGGGGGGGGGGGGGGGGCTGTAAGGTCCTTAGGAAGTTATGTACAGCCCCCTGCTGGCCCCTCCCACCAGCCATGATCTTCCTACATTGCACAGAGACCCAGTGATGAGATCACTAACTGGTGGTTGGGGGATGGGGGTGGTGGTTGGACAATATACCGGTGTGGTGGTCAGGTGTCCGCAGACTTTTGGCCGTATACTTCCCTTGCGGCTCTTCCTGTAGGTCGGCCAGGTCCAGTGATTGATTTTGGAAGATCGTTGCTCAGCATTGTTGGTCTTTGATGTCGTTTGTTTGATTTGAGGTTTGTTATGTTTTCTGCGCCGTCATTATTATCTGGAAGCCGCTATATGAGAAGCGTTAACAATGCGGCTTCAGAGCGCACGCCGTTTATTCGTATTTCCATCACATAGACGCCGGGGCTCCGCCAACCGCCATTCCTCACCATTATCTGACCTCATTTATCTCCATTTATTTCCTGAATGTAACTCTTTTCCCTTTTCATTGTAACAGGAAATGTTTCATATTGTAGAATTTATTAACGTATTTCTCTGTAATTCATGTGATGGAGACAGCAAATCATTTCATGTATAAACTGCGTTCCGGCTCGTTCACGTCTCGCGCTGCGCACTGCTCCCCCGGGATCTGCAAATATTCTCTGTATACAAAAATCCTGTGTATTCTTCCCGGTGAGCTTTGTGTATTTCTTCCTGGTCTGTGCAGTAATCCAGTGTGAGACTTGGAGCTTCCTGTAATAGAGACCGGTCACTGCTGCTCTCTCCTTGTGCAGGGTGACTGGTCTTGTCTCCGCCCCCCTCCTGAAATAAGGACCGCTCACTGCTGCTCTCTCTCCTTGGTCCTGTCTCCGCCCCCTCCTTAATAAAGACCGCTCACTGCTGCTCTCTCTCTCCTTGTGCAGGGTGACTGGTCTTGTCTCCGCCCCCTCCTGTAATAAAGACCGGTCACTGCTGATCTCTCTCCTTGTGAAGGGTGACTGGTCTTGTCTCCTCCCCCTCCTGAAATAAAGACCACTCGCTGCTCTCTCTCTCCTTGTGCAGGGTGACTGGTCTTGTCTCCGCCCCCTCCTGTAATAAAGACTGGTCACTGCCTTGTGCAGGGTGAGTTTACTGGTCTCCGCCCCTTCCTGTCATAAAGACTGGTCACTGCCTTGTGCAGGGTGACTGGGCTTGTCTCCGCCCCCTCCTTAATAAAGACCGCTCACTGCTGCTCTCTCTCCTTGTGCAGGGTGAGTTTACTGGTCTCCGCCCCTTCCTGTAATAAAGACTGGTCACTGCCTTGTGCAGGGTGACTGGTCTTGTCTCCACCCCCTTTTGTAGTGGGTTGGGCCTGCTCAGCCCCTCCCACAGCTCTTCTCTCTGCACAGGCTATGTATTGGCAACGATGATGTCACCATTTTGATATCCGGGATTGCAGAGGCATTAGATGCACATAAAGTGGATTTATATCCTTCGTGGCTGTTGAGGATTTATTTGGATGGACGTTTTTGTGCCCGGAGTTCAGCGTTAATTATACACATTGTTGCAGCTCTGTATCTATTGTTATGTATCTTTTATACCTGCCCGGAGTTTAGATTTAAGTGATTGTGTTTACATCGACTTCTTTGCGGTCTGCATGGCCGGAGGTGCGGCAGTGGCTGCCTTCGGCCCAAATAATTTTGGCACTAAGATGCGTCCTTGTGTTCCGGCTCAGAGACTAATGGCGGAGTAAACAAAGTAAAGCGTAAACATTGAGTAATAAGTCATGTACAGTCGGCACGCCGGGGATAATCGCGCGGCTGATGGACAGAAGCCCAATTTTCAGATGGAAATCTCACTCGGCGATCCTCTGTGCTTGGGGGGGGGGGGGGGGGGGAGGCGC
>NW_017308124.1:34707-37356 GCF_000935625.1 Nanorana parkeri | reverse complement strand
GATCCTCTGTGCTTGGGGGGGGGGAGGGGGGAGAAGTCTGGAACGCGTCTGCTTCCTCTTCTGCGGATACAACATTGCGGAGAGAAGTTTTCTAATGAGCAAGCGTAGCGCGCACGTCGTCTGCCTGTTCCCGCGTCGTCATCGTTGTTATGTGAAGGGGTGTCTGTAGTAGATGTCCAATTAGAGCAATAGATCCTATAAATAAATGAGGAGACAACTGTCTCCCCTAATGATTAAGCCGGAATGGAAAGGAGGAATAATAGACACGTCTTCTGCCGCCTGGCGCTATATTCGCGTCTGCCGGGAGGAAGGGGTTAAACGGCAGATAACGGCGGATTCTTCTCGCCGTGACAGCCGCCATCGGGTCTAATTAGTTTTCTTCCTTCTGAGAACGGTAATGTGTCTTCAGGACGGAGGAGGACTTTTGGATCCCACAACCTGTAGAACCAGAGCGCCGAATGACGTTTTTTTGGGGGGGCTGCGTGAGACCCTCTAAAAATGTTTTCTCACGCCCCTTTAGCCAGTTTTTGGCGCTTCAAAGAGGATCAGTCATCCTTGAAACTTGATTTATGACATTTTCATTTATTACCCGATGGGGATGTAACGCTCAGCTGAAGTTCTGGCCTTCTACCGTAAATGATGGCCTCTGCATGGTGCTCATGTCTTTCTCATTGAGATAGATGAAGTCGCATCAATTAGGATGAAGTGGAGGGGTGGAACGGTGGCCTAAAATGAACCTTTCAGGCATGTCATGGTGAGAAAAGCCGTATGAAAGAGAAAGCTGCACCGGGTGTCTAATATTACCTTCATTAGCCAGAACAGTCGCCCTTCATGTCCTCATTAGTGCCACTTCATGCCCAGGGCCACTGGCTGATTCTCATTGACCAGGGATATTGAGCGTGGCTTAGTACCAGGGGTTGTGGCTCAGTATTGAGATCTGGAAGGTCAAGAGGTTGGTCACAGACCATTTCAGAGGGGTGCACGGAAGAGTTTTCTCTGAGCATCAAAGGTGATAGCAGGCATCTTGTAGCGGCTGCTCTTAGGTAGGATTTTCAAAAGCTAAAAATGACTGACGGGTTCACTTTAAAGCCTGTATGAGGGCCAGCTGTTGTAAGAGGAGGGAGGAGGCTAGAAAGATGGATATAAAATGGCGGTATGCTGGAGGAATTTCCTGTAATGAACTCTATGGACGGCCAAGAAAGAGGCCAGTTATTTTGGGACTCTAGATATCTAAAAACATATATGGAGACCTCAGTTGGTTGTGTGAACACGGGTCCACTTTAAATATTTAACTGTCCTATCTTGGGGGAAGGGGGAGGGCAACACTTCCCTTACAATGGGGCTACCCCCACTCTCTGCAAGGGTTAAGTGTTTGGTCATTTCTAGGGTAGCTGTCTGAAGGACTTTAACGTACCTGATCCCCACTCCCCCAGCAGTTGGTGCTCCCTCTCTCCCTTCCCCATTCATGGTGATCCTTCCTTCACTCCCTCCCTTTCACTTTCATGGTGATCCTTTCTTCCTTTCCTCCTTCATGGTGATCCTTCCTTCCCTCCTTACCCCATTCATGGTGATCCTTCCTTCCCTCCTTTCCCCATTCATGGTGATCCTTCCTTCCTTCCCCATTCATGGTGATCCTTCCTTCGGTCTCTCCTTCCTCCTTCATGGTGATCCTTCCTTCCCTTCCCTCCCTTCTCTTCCCTCTTCATGGTGATCCTTCCCTCCCCCTCTCCCTTCCTTCATCATGGTGACCCTTCCTTTCCTCCCTCCCTCCCTCTGTTGCTGTAGAAGTTTCCATGCGGTTTAATGATGATGATAAGTTTCCTCGTCCCTTCTAATCTTCTCTCCGACATTATATAGGAGCGGCCGGAGCTCAGTATTGTTCCGCCAACAACTGACAATGACGCAATGTAATTATTGGCCGGTGCCGGGCTCTCGGTTGCTCTGTAGATATGTTGCCCTCTTGCCCGTCAGTGGGTGATGGCGCGCTCCCCTTCCGGCCTCTCGTGTCAGTAATTGCAGACTCTCGGCTCATTACCATCCTAGTTGTCTACTGTACACCGGTGTTGTAGCGCGGCGGCGGATGGGAGAACGGCGCGGGATCCGGCGCCCTGACTTCAGCGTCTCTTCACCTGACTTCACAAGTCATGTAAACAAGTTCCATCTGAGCAGCAGCACAATCGTTTCATAAATGTTTCATGTAAACAAGAAGGTATGGACACATTGCGGATGTTTTATTAATCACAACGCCGGTCTTCCCTTTACAGCCGGACGGATCAGATTCAATTCCAACACGCCAAATACACGTTCCTAGCGGGTTGTTGGGGGTCAGGGTGGTGCAGGCCGGAGGTGACACAGCAGTTTGACCTCCCTCATCTCATGCCAACAAAGAAAAACTAAAATCGTTTCAGGTAAAATATATTTGAACTGTATCTAAAGCCCAAACCTTTTGTTCTAGTTTTATAAAGGAGTAAGAGAGTGTCAGACCCCCGTCAGGTTTTTATTGCTGACTCCGGCTGCAGAGATTCACACTCTATATTCCGGTGAATGTGATGGGAAACCCAAACTTTATACATGTATGACCTTTCAGGCGTCGCTACCTCTGGAAGGATTCGCTACATTGTATCACGACTATCAATATCCAAACCTTTG
>NW_017308124.1:31595-34596 GCF_000935625.1 Nanorana parkeri | reverse complement strand
CATTTAGACCTTTTAATATTGATACATTCGTCGTGTAGGTAGGTACCATATTCATGAATATTATGCATTGAAAGTTCCCATTAGAGAAGAAGTCCATTTTATTTCCTGTATGATTGTACTTGGAATCTGTATATGAGTCTGGATAGTTCTCACATGATCCCTATTCAGAGACCTCCCATGCTAGATTTGGGATCCACTTGCCAGTTGGTACAGTCCAGTACCTAACTGATCCAGCCTGTGTGGCGCGCCCCCCCTGTTGTGTCCTGGTGGTTGAGTTCCATTTTTACGCCGATTAGTAGGGATGCACCGATACCGAGTACCGTACTCGGTGCAAGTACAGATACTTTTCCAGCTCCAGGACTAGACTAGAGAACAATTCAAAAGTTAGGAGGCGGCTGTCATGTGTAAGGAGCACACGGAGCTCCCGGGATTTGTACATTGCACGGGATTATTGTATGATTTTCTTTTTCTAAACATATCTAAAGGGATGCACCGATACCAGTTTTGCGAGTACAAGTACTGATACATTCCAAGTCCTCACAGATACAAGTACTGATACATTCCTAGTCCTCACAGATACAAGTACTGATACATTCCATGTCCTCACAGATACAAGTACTGATACATTCCAAGTCCTCATAGATACAAGTACTGATACATTCCAAGTCCTCACAGACACAAGTACTGATACATTCCAAGTCCTCACAGATACAAGTACTGATACATTCCAAGTCCTCACAGATACAAGTACTGATACATTCCAAGTCCTCACAGACACAAGTACTGATACATTCCAAGTCCTCACAGATACAAGTACTGATACATTCCAAGTCCTCACAGATACAAGTACTGATACATTCCAAGTCCTCACAGACACAAGTACTGATACATTCCAAGTCCTCACAGATACAAGTACTGATACATTCCAAGTCCTCATAGATACAAGTACTGATACATTCCAAGTCCTCACAGACACAAGTACTGATACATTCCAAGTCCTCACAGACACAAGTACTGATACATTCCAAGTCCTCACAGATACAAGTACTGATACATTCCAAGTACTTACAGATACAAGTACTGATACATTCCAAGTCCTCATAGATACGAGTACTGATACATTCCAAGTACTCACAGATACAAGTACTGATACATTTATGTTTAGTGTCATGTGACAGTTTTTCTAAAACAATACAGACTAATGATTTCAGGACGGTGGTGGAGCGCCAGAGCCCGGTCCAAGCTGCAACCCTGGTAGTTCTCATGAAAATGTCAAGTATCGGCACTGGTACTCAAAGTATCAGTGCATCCCTGCCGATAAGTAATCCATTCGTCCGTAAGTCGGCGAACATTATAAGTGTATTCCACCATTCAAATGGCAACCTGCTCGGGGGTTTTGCTTATACAGCTGAATCATCGAACGGCTTGTTCAAATCATCTGATTGATGTTGATGGAGACTTGACACAATGTAGTGATAACCTCCTGGAAGTAGCGACGGCCCGAAAGATTATACATGTATTGCTCAATTAGTAACTTGCATTCAATTGCAATCGCCCTCTGAGCAGATATGATTGCCATCTTCTTCTTTGGCGTGGTGGAGATACTTAGGGGCCCATTTATAAACAAAATGATAATATGGACACCGGCACTCCAAGTTGCTGTACAGATGCGTCCATTTATTGATGGACATGCAGCATATTGCATATATTGCAACGTTTAGGGGTCTTGCAGGATCCCCTTCTTCACTTAAAAACAATTCGCAGAGCCATTCGCCCTGAGAATCTCTGTGAATGGATGCATAAAACAAACGTTTTTGTATATTTTGGCATTGTGGCCACTAGACGGAGCTGAGGAGCATAGGAAATAAACCTAGACTTACCCTATGCTCCTCAGCTCCATCTAGTGGCCATAAAACGGTATTACAAGACGTTTGAAAATACATTCAACTATACCTTTGGGGCCCATTCACTCCGGGCTGGTCCATTGAGGTGCATTAATGCATTTATGGGAATGGCTGCCCAATGTACCACAACAGACCACAAATTGCTCAAGGCAGAGCACAGCAACACATTTTAGTGCTGTGGCTCTGGTGCCCTGAGCAGGACCATTGGGGTGCCATGTAAAAATAAGTGTACCGTATCATGCCAACGCGTGTAACTTGAATTGCAGCAACACAATAGCGTGGATGGCCCTTTCCGTTCACTTCCTCAATACACGTCTACCAGTCTGCTGAGACTGATTGACAATGTCAAGCGCTCCATGCGGCTATTTGTTCTCATCTCATCAGCACTTCCGCAGGGGGGGGCTGATCATTCCGATGCGTCTTGGAGGGAATCTCCTTGCAATGAACGATGGGGACAGCAAACCTGTAAAAATGATAAAGCCGAAAATGACGATGGGACGACCCAATACCGGCTCGCAACGCTCGGTCCGAATACGCCGCCGCTTTCCCTCCATAACCTCTCTGCGGTCTTTCAGCGCTGAGCGGGGACCTTGCTCTCCTGGCGGTTGATCAATACCTGCAATCAGTAGTGTTCTCCAGCCTCCCGCCTGCGAACGTCTCGGTGACTCGGAGGTCACGGGGTCACCTCCAGGCGAGCGCCTTCTGCTGCGCACTCTGTTTGCAGAAACCGCACAGCGACCTGCCTCCTAATTGGCTCGTTAAGCAGCCGCCGCTGCCTGATTCTGTGCCGCCCAGCCTCGGTCCACAGGGCAAGTGCCCAGTATGCCCAAAGGTAAGTCCGGCTCTTTCCACCTCATTGGTTTGGGGCACCATTTTCGGCCGCCCCCCTGGAAAGTGCCGCCCTAGGCAAATGCCTAGTTTGCCTTGCGGTAGATACACCCCTGCTTGCAGCAGTCATTAATGAACATCCCCTTCACGTTTGTTAATTTCCTAAATTCAATTTCCGATGAAATGAGAAATCGTCCTCCGTGTCGGCCACTTCGTCCTCGCAACGCCAAACTCCTCACGCGTCCCGTCATTTGCATTATAATTTTTTT
>NW_017308124.1:30543-31360 GCF_000935625.1 Nanorana parkeri | reverse complement strand
GCAGAAGATGTCTGCAGACCTTTCTAGGCCCGTCGTTGGCCCCGGCGGTTTGCGTCGGCGCTTATCGTTCCCCGAGCAGCATCGAATCGCTGGGATAAGACGGAGACGGTGTGAAATGAGATGCATGAATATTGAATGATGTGTCTGGCTTGGCGGCGCGCCCGGGGGTATTACCTGATATAATTGTACCAAACTCCTACGGGGAATTTCAATTCTGAAGTGTTTGTAAGCCGAGCAAAAGAACAGAAGAAAAAAAAAAAAGGAAAGCCGATCGCCTCTTTCCCCCGTAGAGGAATAGCGCCCGGGGGAGCCCGGCGCGGGAGGGGGGACGGAGGAAGCTTGTTAAACGCCTTGATAATAGGTAAACAAGGTCACTTTTCAAATGATTTGTTTTCTCAGACTTGCAGGACGAGGAGAGGCCTGTCAGTCACTTCCCTGTGATCTCCGACGCGTCTCTTCTATTAGGAGATAAACATTGCCGCTTCCCCTCCTGATTAACTCGCTGTGGCGGCTTTTCGCCGACGCGTTTCTGGCCTACCAACATCAGCCCGATTGTCGTTGGATTGGGCGATTACTGTACAATGGTTTTTAAGTGAAATTGTTCGTCGATTTTCATTGTCTATCACGTATTTTCTGGATCTTTTTCTCCTCTAGTTCGCACTGCAAAAGAATTGCTCCGTGTCACCGGGGATTCTGTCTTCCTTTTCTTTTTAATTATCTGCAGACGGGTTTCCCAGCAGCAATTTTCTCTGTAGTGTGACCCCAGCAACCTTCTGCTCCTCTTCTCTCTCCGTGGTGGAGCGCTTGCCCCCCCCCC
>NW_017308124.1:29331-30394 GCF_000935625.1 Nanorana parkeri | reverse complement strand
GCACACGGAGATTCACTGGATGACACTGGGGCGCACAGGGTGCTCTGGGGTCACAGGGGGGACTCTGCAATTTATGGGGTCATGGGGGAGACGCACGATGCTCAGGATTCATGGGGGTGGTGGTATACAGGATGCTCAGGGCACTCTGGGGTCATGAGAGGGGGACAGGATGCTTAGGGGTCACAGGAGGGACTCTGCAATCACTGGGGTTATGGGGTGACACAGAATGTTTAGAGCACTCTGGAGTCATGGGGAGACTCAGGATGCTTTGGGTGCTCTGGGGTCACGGGAGGGGGACAGGGTGCTCTGGAGTCAGGCAAGTACCGTTCTCGTGGCAACCGCCAAATCCAGACACGCCCATCGGATTGCCAGACAGAGAAGCATGATTGGTCACTCCAGAGAACACGCCTCCACTTCTCTAGAGTCCAGTGGCGGCGTGGTTTACACCACGGCATCCCACGCTTTGCATTGCACTCGGTGATGTGCGGCTTGGATGCAGCTGCTTGGCCATGGAAACCCATTCCATGAAGCTCTCTACGCGCTGTTGTTGTGCCAATCTGACGGCCGCATGGAGTTCGGAGGTCTGTAGCTGTTGACTCTGCAGACAGTTGGCGACTTCTGCGCAATGTGCGCTTCAGCATGCGCTGACCCCGCTCTGTCATGTGACGTGGCCGACCACTTCCTGGCTGAGTTGCTGTTGTTCCCAGTTGCTTCCACTTTGTTATAATCCCAGTAACAGGCGACCGCGGCGGAATATTTAGTAGCCAGGAAATGTCACGGAACACCTGAATCCAATGATTTGGAGGGGGAGGGGCCCAATACTTTTGGCAATATAGTGCCTGTGAGATAGGAACCTTAGAGTGTAAGCTCCTTGAGGGCGGGGACTGATGTGAATGTGCAACTATGTAAAGTGCTGCGTAATTCGTCGGCGCTCTATAAATACCTGTAATAAATAAATAAATAATTACATAATTGGATCTAAACTAAAGTATGTAATGTAAATGATGTATTTAATATTATGATTATCATGTTGATGAAGGGGGGGGGGGGGGGGGTGGAGGGG
>NW_017308124.1:21122-29242 GCF_000935625.1 Nanorana parkeri | reverse complement strand
CTCTTCGTGTAGAGGGGAGGGGGGGGGGGGGACCAGGGAAGGCAAAATATAAGCAGATTAAACTTCGGCTTAAACAGCATTTATATTAAGAATCTCTGTTTTCAGTAAAGATGCGCCGATTACATCCCCCCGCGGGGCTCTCCGCCATTGTCCGGCACATGTCCCTATAAAGATCTAAGTGGATAATCTTCTGCAATTTCTCTCTCTGTCGGGCTAATAACGCGTCGCACAATCTGGAAGATTTCGCTGCCTGTGACTGCAGGGTGCGGGTGGGAGCGGCGAGCTGTCACCGCCTGCCGCACATAAATATCTCCCATTCAGCTTTCCTCTATAATTATACACACAGCTGTCACTGTTTTTCCTTCGTCCTCTTTATGGGATGTACAGCGATCCGTCATTCCCGGCGACTCCGGCGTGTGTGTGCGTGCGTGTGTGTGCGCGCGCGGCGTGTCCCTGCACTCCGGAGCATCCAAACTGGTTAACTGGAATTTGTAAAATGACTAGAGCGGAATTCGGTGTTATATTCACACTACCGGATAGAAGGGGAAATCCTCCGCACACCTTGCAGCAATCAAGGCATATGTAGACAATGGTGCTTGTAGTGATGAACGCGGAGGGCACCGTGCAGACACAATGTAGGAAGAGGAATCACCAGCACTCAGTAGAATAATCCAACATGTCCATTTATTGGACATAGACGTCACACAATCACAAGAGCCAACGTTTCGGGACCACGCAGGGTCTCTTCATCAGGGCATAGAGTGACCAAAGTGAGAGGGCATAGAGTGACTAAAGTGAGAGGTCACTCTATGCCCTGATGAAGAGACCCTGCGTGGTCCCGAAACGTTGGCTCTTGTGATTGTGTGACGTCTATGTCCAATAAATGGACATGTTGGATTATTCTACTGAGTGCTGGTGATTCCTCTTCCTATATTCACATTACCAACATCTCCCGGACAAGGAACCTTCTCTGATTTTACACTGCGGTCACCGTCTCTGCACTCTCACCTCCTGAATCTGAGCCGAGTGCGCCTCCATTCTGTGATCAACGCAAAGTCATGTGACATGAGGCAACAGACCCACCCAAAGGCATTGTGAAGAGCCTGCTGCGTCTGTTACATGAAGCAGGAAACCATCTGATCTACTGGCAGGATCAACAGATAATAAAGATATGTCTGCAAAATCCAAAATGGCTGTGTTTATACTACTGACAGACTGGATGTAGTCTTCCTTCCTTACTTTCTTTCCCTTCATTTCCCTTCCCCTTCCCTTTTTGTTCTTCCTTTTCCTTTCTTTTTCTTTCATTTTCATTTATTTCCGTCCTTTTCCCTTTTTTTGACCCTTCCTTTCCTTCTGTAACTTTTTTCTTTGCTTCCTTTCCTTCCTTCTCTTTCCTTACCTTTGCTTGCCTGTCCTGTCCTTTCATCCTCTTCCATTTCCCTTTCCCTGCTTTGCTTACCTTCTTTTCCATCCTCTTCTCTCCATCCATTTCCCTTAATTTCCTTTCTTTCCCTCCCATTTCCTTTTACTTGTGCTTTACTTCCTTTCCCCTGCTTTGCGTCTCTTCTTTCCATCCTTTCCTTCCCTTCCCTTCCCTCTCCTTTTCATTACCTTCTGTTTCCCTTCCTTTCCCTTTCCTTGTGCTTTATTTCCCTTACCCTGCTTTGGTTCCCTTCTTTTCCTGCCATGTCCTTTCCTTTCCCCCCCCTATGTATTTCTTCCTTTATTTTCCACCCTTTTTTCTATTCTTCCTTTCTTTGCTCTTTCTTCCCCTTTCTTCCCTTCTCTGGTACACAAGACACCCCATGGACGGCTCATGTCTATATTATCTGCCTCCATCACACATGTAGTATTCTGTGAGGTGAATGATTCTTTCTTTGGAAATGTTGATGGAAAGATTGTTTCCATGAATGATCTTTCCAAGTCTTCCGCGGCAACATCTAAAGTCTCTGGCCACCCTCAGATCCATAGGAAGGTGCACGTCCCACCATCGGACGAGTCTTCCTCTTCCACTCATTCTCGATGTCGCTTCACTAAGTGAATTTGGAATCGATGAGAAGAATTCCGTCACCTTTTAGGGGACCTTCTGCTGCAGCTTCTTCCCATAAAAATGATGTTGGTGGAAAGTATCGGAAATTAAGGGAAATCTTTAATAAAGCGGAGAAATAAATTGAGTTACATTGTATCACTTTTTATACTTTGGCTGAATTTTCTTGCCAGCATTGCAGATTTGTCCTCTATGAATTGATATCCAGGATACGTGGTACTCCCCCCTCCCCCCATCTTACCACTGTTTGCCCCCTAATATAGAGCCGTCAGTTCACCGTCTGCCCGTGGTTTCATGTGCCGCCGTTTGTCTTCAGCCGTGCCCACACACTGCATTTCACAAGCCTAATGGCCGTCTGTCCGGCAGGATATATGGGATCTGTACTCCTGCCAGGACAACGACAGGAAAACATTACAGGAAAATTCGGCGGGCAGAGTCTCCGAAGCCCAGAGGGCCCCGGGGGGGCGTCCGGCCTTACCTTCTGAAGCCATAAAGATAAGACAGATCCGGGGAGAAATACGACCGGCAAACACAGGGAACCCCGGAACGACACCGGCGGGGGAGCTAAAACCGGCAGACTGCAGCTCCAACGGCGGCCAGTTGGTAAATCTGTCATTTTTTTTTCCGTGGCGGGCTCTGTGTCACTCAGCGAGGGGCGCCGGCGCTTTTTCTGCGGCCATTCGGGGGACACGTGAGCTCATTATGCAAATGTGGCATTCCGCCGCTGTACTTTATGACGCCATTATTGTACCCGGGAATGTTTTATTTCATATTTTCCGAGTGTCGGCCGTCACTTATTCCCGGAGAGGGGAGACGATTATACAGTGTGAGTGGGCCCCTCCGGCTCGTCAGACATAAGTCACGGCTGGAATGGCGGCATTATACGTCTTGGTGGCGCAGCGCCGGGAATGTCCTTATGGTGATCGGCTTTTACGTTCTTCCCCGATAACAGCCTGCAATTCGCTTTCATTAGCAGAAAACCGCCGCGCCGTATATCACTCATACTCTTCTTTTACGTACTGCCGCGGAAAGCCGTAAGCGGCATCCTTCCCGATACGCGTCTCGCCGTAATACAGCGCCGTCTACTTTTATAGACCTTTCATGGTGAATAACCGCAAATCACGTCATCCAGTATGTTTATTTTTCTTATTGATCCGATCACATTCTGTGTGTTAACATTCTCTAGAAGGAGCGCGCAAGGCAAGCTGCACATGGGGGATCGAAAACGCATCACGCCATTGGTAGGAAATGCGCTGCTGAAAACGCACTTCTCTTAACTAGGTAGCGATTTTGAAGAAATTGATTTTGCCGCAACATTACCGATTTTCGCCGGCAGCAAAAGATCCCGGAAGAGGAAACTGTCTATTTTGTTCATTGAGCCGCTTAGGCAAAATTTGCCCCTGCAGCATGGCAGCCGAGGCGTTTGGCTCTTCTGCCTCTGCCCGGCCCGACTTCCTAAGGCTGGATCTACATGGGCGCTTTTGATGATGCAAATTGATTGCGCAATCTAGAGATTTCTGAACACTAGAAATAAATGTTCTGTTTTGATTGAAACTTCTATAAATGTATATTTTTAAAGGAGAACTATGGGGTTAAGTCTTTTCCCCATAGTTCTCCTTAGGGTAACGGGAGGACACAAACTAGCGTCCTCCCGTCACCCTAGGCTCAGTATACCGCGAGCTACAGCTTCCTATATACTGAGATGCCACAGCAGAAGCGGATCCCGACAATTGTGCCGGGATCCGCCCAGCTGCGTGACTGACAGCTGGCTCTGCCTATCTAGAGGCAGAGCCAGCTGTACCCGCCCCTCCCCCGTCTGTTCCGCCAGTCAGTGCTGGAGGAGCGGGGAGGGAGAGGGGAATCCAGCCCCTCCCCTGTCACGGCAGAGAGCCGTGACAGGATCGAGAGGTGAGCGAACGCCGGTATGTGTTCTCTCACTTCCCGATCTACTGAGCCGACCTGTGACAGTCTCATTGTCACAGGTCGGCTAGAACTATGAGGTGAGTGAAAATCTCTCCCCCCCTCCCCCCTCATAGTTCACCTTTTTAATATGCAAGCAGTGTTTGATGATCAGCCCCTTGGAGTACCAGTACAGCAGAGCTCAGAGAGAGGGAGAAGAAGCACAAGGAGCCTGTGCTGCCCTGCTTATATGCTGACAAGGAGCATCCTCATAGGAGGAGAGAGTACAGTGACGGAGAGATGAGCTCATCAGTCTGCTGCTTCTCCTCCTCTGTCCAGTCACAAGCTGGGGGAGGGACAAGACCTGTAAGTGAATCTTAACTGCAGCAGAGGAAAAAATCAGGTCTCCTGCCCTGCAGGATAGGGCTGTGCTGTAGGTGAGAGCTGTGCAAATCTCAGGACTGAATGGACAGAAATGCAAATGATCTCGCAGTTCAGCTTTTTAGAGTGTAAGCTCTCAGGGGCAGGGCCCTCCTTACCATCTTGTCTTGAATTGTATTGTGATTGTAATGTCTTCCATATATTGTACAGCGCTGTGCAAACTGTTGGCGCTCTATAAATCCTGTATAAATCGCTCAGTAGCGAGAGATAAAAATCGGCCGGATGGCTCTAGCCCAAAGAGTGAACATGGGCCTATTAAAGGGCACCTGTCATATATACAGTAGATGGATTTCACCAATTCCGAAAGACGTGTCAAACTTTTAGGAACTGGCGGAGAGCCAACAGAAATTTGGCAGGCGAGGCAGAAAGCGGCGACGGAGGCGTTCTTTATGAATAGGTCTCTGGGTGGGTGTGTGATACGTCATGCCACCCTGACCGCTTTCCTGAAGACAAATGCCCAGCCGCAGAGAAAGCGCCGCAGCTCGTGCTGACTAGCAGGTTGGCGCTCGGCGGGCGTTGCAATAATTCAGCCCGCCGCCGGCCACGAGGTGAAGCGTTTTCTGCAAAGTTTGTAAAATCTGCAAAGTCTGATTCATCCATCTGAACTATGTATAGCGCGACACCTCATCTATATTCCGCGTATTCACGGGGACAGGAAAAACAATTACTGCCTGCGAGCCGTGGCCACATGTGGTGTTTATTCGTACCGCAGCCTCGCGGATCCCCGCCGCGCGCGCCGTGTACACCATTCCGTTATGAAGCCAGCAGTTTGACCCTCTGATCCTGCTGACTGCGCCGCTTTATTAACCCCTCCGAGGCGAGGGATGGGAAGATGGCATCAGGAAACGTTTTGTCGTGTGCGCAGGATGAGAGCAGATTGCTGTCCTATAGATTCCCAAAATACATCTTTTGGGTTCTCCGAGTCACTTCGGCACGTATTGAAGAGTCTCATTACACTCCGATGTCCTCCACATAGTCGCAGAATCACACACTAGGCCTATGTTGGGGAGAAAACGAGGAAAACATCCAAATTGAACACATGTAGTATTCCTAATGGGACTTAAACCCAGGAGCCAGTGCTGCAAGGCCACCATGTAAAAGCTTGCCGGATTGTAATGGGCGCACTGCTGGATCTGAAAAACATTTGATGTTGTAACCTCATAGATAAGCATGGTTATATCGCACTGCTTAGGCCGTGGGTGCCCGGCCAACATTGAATGGACCTTGGGTTACAACTTGAGGATAATGCAGCACCAATGGAACGGATCAGTGGGAGGATCGGGTATAATAAAATCTTTTGTTATGCAGCACAGATGGCTAACATGTTTCAGGGGTTATTACAGATGCCCCTTCTTCAGGGCTTTGAAGCAGCCGCATGCTGTCCAATGTTACTGCTGTGGTAAATAACAGATTGTTAAAGTGTATCTAAACCCAAAATCAAAAATGTTACAGCTTAGCAGTTGGCTGCAATAGTTTCCCTTTTTTAGGATAAATACATTTTCTTCAAGTAGAGAAAGTACCCGTGCCGCGAACAGGGGTCCGTATCCAGCGTGAGAAGGGCAGTCCTGGTAATTGCAGGAAGGTACCTGAGGCATCAGAGGATACTGTGTGAAGGGAGTCACAGGCAGACAACTGCAGGGGGGGTGTACTGGAGGACAGAGATACATGGGGTACAGGGAGGTGCTTAGAGGTACAGTTGGAGATATATGAGGTGTGCTAATGACACGGGTACACTTGGAGATACGATATGCATAGAGATGATCTGGGGCATAGGGGTACACTTGGAGATATGGAGGCACATAGAGGGGTGCTGGCGGGACACACAAGTACTCTTGTAGATAGGAAGGCTCACCGAATTGTGCTGGTGGCAAAGAAGTACAATTGAAGACACAGAGGCCTGCAGAGGTGCACTGGGAGATATGGAGGGGCATAGAGCCATTCTGGGGACATGCAGGACACTTGGAGATACAGAGGTGCATGGAGGGTGCACTACAGGGGTACACTTGGAGTCATGCTGGGGCACAGAAGTACACTTGGAGATATGAAGGTGCTCTGGTGGCACAGAGGTACACTTGGGGACATGGAAACACACATGGGTACACTGGTGGCACAGGGGTACACTTGGAGATAGGAAGGTTCATAGAGGCACGTTGGTGGCACAGGGGCACAATTAGAGATACAGAGGAGCACAGAAGTGTACTTGGAGACATGGAGGTGCTCAGGTGGCACAGGGGGAACAGTTGGAGATACAGAGGTGCATAGAGATGTGCTGGTGGCACAGGGGTACACTTGGGGACATGGAAACACACAGAGGTGCACTGGAGGCACAGGGTTGCACTTTAAGATTTGGAGGTGCACTGGTGGCCCTGGGGTTCACTTTGAGACTTGGAGGTGTACAGAGGCATGTGCCGTAGGCACAGGAAGAGACACGATCAGCAGAGCACTGGAACATGGGCGAGAAGGAGGAGACAGAAACTCACAGTGCAGCAAGCCAATAGAAGCACAGCGCTTGGCTTAGGCATAGCGACTCATTGCTCAAACACAGAGCCACAGGTCACTTCATCATTTAAGCCAACACCGGCCATGAGAGGGAAGACCCAGCGCTGGATCCTAGGAACAATACATATTACAACCTGTTGATCTTGCTAGAAGTGCTTTGTCACCCCCTGTGAGTTGAAACAATGTTATCTATCTTGTGAAAACGGCTAATTATTCTGCCCCTCATGTGGGTAGTTCTGTCCCAGTGTGACAACAATGGCTCCCTCCATAGATACAGTGGAGTGAGTGTTGTCACCGTAGGATGGGAAGTGTGTTACCGGTAGGATCACTAGGGAATAATAAAGGGGGAAAAGTTGCAATTCATTCACTTTTTCTTCTTGAGTTCAGATCCTCTATAATAGCAGCTTGAGATATTATTTAACAATGCTAATAAGTGGAGAGAGCAAAACAATGATTCCGGACCGAAATACGCTGGATGTTGACTTTGGGTCAATAAAACCATTTTCTTATACCTGATATTGATCCGTTCCATTGGCGCTCCATTATCTGTTGTACGTCACGGAGTTGGTCCTGGGACTCGGTATTTGGTCGCCCGCTCGCCCTCTCTGGACAGGATGAATCTTGTTTATTTAGGAGAATAAAAACTGTCATTTAAATATTATTATTATTACATAGTATTTATATGGCGCCAACAGTGTGCGCAGCGCAGTACAATATCAGGAAGACATTACAATCACAATACAATTCAAGACAAGATGGTAAGGAGGGTCCTGTCCCTGAGGGCTTACAATCTAAGAGGGAGGGGCCAGTGATACATGAGGAGGTAGCTGTGTGGGGATGAATGGTTGGGTTGAGGTGGGATCGGCTTCCCTGAAGAGATGAGTCTTAAGGGATCGCCTAAAGGCAGTCAGAGTTGGGTGGGGGATGGGAGCCAGTGGAGGGATTGGCAGAGGGGGGTTGCAGATACTGAGCATTTGGATAGGTGGATGAGTTCAGCAGCTGCATTCATGATAGACTGAAGAGGGGATAGATATCCAGCACCTGCTGTAAACCCGCGTCCTGAGTCTGCGCAGGAGAACAGGAGCCGCGCCACTTCAAAAATGAATTATCGCTTTAATTATGGGAACTCCGCATCAAAAGAGCAGGTTACATTTTCACACTGAAACTGGAGCGGGGATAAAACCCGCCAACACCTCATTACTGCAATCCATCCAGCCACCCGCTTCTGTGCAGA
>NW_017308124.1:20728-20988 GCF_000935625.1 Nanorana parkeri | reverse complement strand
TTGGTCCTGCTCCCCAGGGTTGGGGGGGGGGGGGCAACGCTGCCGAGGAATATACAGAAACCTTCTATAAATAGGATTTCCAACTTTGATGGCAAGCGTATCAAACACTTAATTAGCGGGAACAACTTGTTTATCTGACAGACCTACATATTGTCCTGTGTGTGAGCCGAGCGCAGAATGTAAAACCAAAATAACGAGTTTGATTAATTATTGAACACGAAAACAAATAATTTACAGAGTATAATCCTCATCTCTCCAAT
>NW_017308124.1:20181-20620 GCF_000935625.1 Nanorana parkeri | reverse complement strand
TACCCGCCTCCCCCCACTTGCCCCCCCCCCCCCCCATCCCTCAGATCAGACTAATGGGGAGGACCAAATACTGTACATTGTAGCATTGCCAAAGAACATGAGGAGTTATTATGGGAGGTGCTGGAGGAATACAGGTTATTATTACAGGTTCTCTTCTCTCCTCTCTGCCGTCCTTCTCAATATGTATCCTTACATCTCTCTCTTTATATCTCCCTCTCTCTCTCTCTCTTCTTTCTTTCTCTCTCTTCTCGCTCTCCCCGTGTCGCTTCTCTCTGTCTCCTCTCTCTCTCTTTTCTTTCTCTTATCTCTCCCTTTCTCTTCTCTTTCCTCTCTCTCTTCTTTCTTTCTCTCTCTCTTCTTGCTCTCCCCCTGTCTCTTCTCTCTGTCTCCTCTCTCTCTCTTTTCTTTCTCTTCTCTCTCCCTCCTCTCTTTCCTCACC
>NW_017308124.1:0-19562 GCF_000935625.1 Nanorana parkeri | reverse complement strand
TGTCTCTTGCCCCCCGCCCCCCCCCCCCCCCCGGAGGTGACTACATGTGATCTTCATGGGATTTTGAAGCACTTCCTGACCAGCAGTGAGGTTGCCATGGAGACATAACTGCCAGTCACTCCGCCACGGCCTGCGGTGACTGCAGATTTTGCTCGTTTAGCCTTAAAGTGTCTGTCAATTCTCAGCTTCAGAATGTAATCGCGATACCGCAACCTCCTCCAAACCCGCCGTTTATGTATAAGCGCTACAAATACCTGTATTCTTTTATTATTGCCGGTCACATGACCATCGCATCCCCTCTCCTTCTCCAAGCGATGGCAGCGGTGACTAAAGAGCAATCTCGGCGGCTTCTGCAGACAGATGCCACACGTGTGTATTTTATTTCACATGTACGCCACATGTGTATTTTGCACCGTTGTCACGATCGGAAAATGGTGGCCAGCTGACACTGGAGTGAGTGCATGTAGACAGGAAGTCGCTTGAAGAGGATGCTGGAGACCTGCAGACGGTTGAGGGCCGGTTCACACCACAAAGTTTGCGTTCCAGTGCGTTTGGTCTCTGGATCGCACTGGAACCAAGCCGGCTGGCTCCATGTGGGAGGGGGCATGAACTTGCGTTAGGTTAATGACACCGCAGCCACTCCCCCTGCCCGCAGTGCGATCACCTGCATCTGGAACGCAGACACATTAGTGACTGCGTTCCGGTCCAGTGTGATCTGCAAAAATACTGCAAGCACTATTTTTGCAGATGGGACTGGACCGGAACGCAGGCACTAATGTGCGTGCCGGCGGGGTGTGTGGCTGCTGTGCCATTGACTTCAATGCAAGGCCACGCCCCCTCCCGCCCATGAACGCAGTGAGCCGGCCGGCTTGCGTTCCAGTTAGACCCCGTTCACATTGAGCGATTTATCGTGCGGTAATTCCCGCGATATCGCGCTTCAATGCAATCCAATGGGGCAAAGGGTCCTGCTGCCGCGGGTCGTGTGTCGCTACAGCAGGACCCTTTTTGGAGCGGATTTAGCCGCGATTCTAGCTTGCTCAATGCAAGCTTGAATGCGACATCGTGCGGCAAATCTCGCGATGTCGCGCAATATGCAAATCGCGCGACAAACGCGCGATTTGCATATCGCGCAGTGGGAACGGGGCCTTACAGTGCGGACTTTGTGGTGTGAACCAGCCCTAACATGGGATTGGAAAGGAATAAGAAGCGGAGGTAGCATGTTATAATGATACAAAGTATTTGGTCTCCTGTGTTGTCATATGGAGACATTACAAGGTTCCACTTCAACACACATTACACAGACAAGGTCCACTGTTGGAAGCTAAAATAATTGACATCTATGATACATCTTTGATGGAAAGGTTCCTTAATATCGTGAGCTGCCCGTGCTGTTTGATATGCAAATGAAGACCATCAAAGGGTTCTTGGGGCTGGACACTGATCAAAGGAGATCTGCTGGACTGTCATGTCCTGGGGCAAGCCCGACCCCCTGCTGGTATTTACTGCCCACACCTGTGTCAGCAAGGCATATATGCTGGGATGGGGGGCAGGGGCATATGATGGAACCTTCTTCCTGTGTGACACTAACCTAGCTGACAAGCCAGACCTTTGGACAAGACAAGTCTTTCTGAACACTGCAATCAAGAATGTGATTAGCTGAGACCTGCTGGAGAGGCGTGTCCGAAGAACAGAGAAAAACCCCATGGCATGTGTGAATGAGAGAGAGAGAATGGTGTAGCTAGCTGTAGGATCCTTACCCTCAATTCCTATCCCCAATTCCCCTTTCAAATTCCCTTAATTGTAATATGTATGTGTATCCCTATTTGTAAATAAACCCAACAATTATTTAAGATTCAGTTGTTCATCAGTAATTTAAGGGCAACCCCAAATCAGAGCACATTCTACACCACTGTTGTCACCATCAGGAAAACCGCCCTGAAAAATGCCATGCAGCCATCACTGTAGTGCCTGTAGAAGGAAGCAGTTGCAAAGAGGCTGCAGGAGATCCTCAGGCCCGATCTATATGCCTAGGCCTGTGCAGCGTGAGAAGGGAATTATGCAGCGGCGGGATTATTATGAAGTGATTTGTGTCTCAGGTTCGTCCCCCTTCGATGCGCTCTGCCTGTACGCAGAGGCGCCTCCTCTGTTTCTGTACACGATGGCCGGCCGTGAACCCGATGCGGATCCTCTGTTAGCGGATAATGATGTCGCCATGAAGTCTCGCTGCTAAGCGTCCACGGCGCTGCATCAAAGAGGCTTATTAGCTCATAAAGACTCGGGCCCGGCGGGGGGGGCCCCTCCGAATGATGTGAGGGCCGACATGTACTAAGTCTAATAAAAAGAGAAAACAGACGAAGAACATGAAATGAGACCGATGATCTGCGCTCGCCTCCGTATAATATACCGCCATGGCGGTGTGCGCACTTCAGATGCGCGCGTGCGCCGGCCCGGCTGTGGTGCGAGTCGCCTCAGAGGGATCGGGGGAATGGAGAGGCAGGAGAAGGAAATGGCGGCTCAGAGGGATCGGGGGAAGGAGAGGCTTCCAGGTCCGATGATCAGTCTGCGGTACGGGAGGCAGCTTTATTTGGAGACCTCAGAAGGTGACCCAATGCAAAGATCCCTATCTCCAAAATATGCACCTGACCCAGGGGCCGGTGTTCTATCGAAAGCTCCAACTCATCGAGATCTCCACCTACCTCACTTCTTGTGCTCAGAAGGACCGGAGCTCTGTACAGTTGTAGTACGCATGCGCACGTAGCGTTTTCAGAATACTCGGCGAGTTTGCCACCTGCTGAATATTGTGAAAATGCAGCTGTACAGTACCCGACAGTGAGGCAGTTGGAGATTTCGACGAGTTGGAGCTTTCGGCAGAACAACAGCATGACTGTACCTGACACACAGAGCATATAACCGACCCGATACTAGAGCCTGTTAGAACCTACTGGTACATTGTAGCAGACTGATGGGAACTGATTATGGTAAAAGAGACTGCTAAGGGGGCTGCCACAATTTCAGAAGATATTGCCAGGGGGCTATTAATGGACTGCCAGCTAGGAAGGAGAAAAAAACTCCTGAGGGACTGACAATACTTTACAAGAGACTGATAAAAGGCTACCAATACTTTACAAGAAACTGGTAAGAGGCTGCCAGCACTTTACAAGAAACTGGTAAGAGGCTGCCAGCACTTTACAAGAGACTGATAGGAGGCTGCCAGCACTTTACAAGAAACTGGTAAGAGGCTGCCAGCACTTTACAAGAGACTGATAAGAGGCTGCCAGCACTTTACAAGAGACTGATAGGAGGCTGCCAGCACTTTACAAGAGACTGGTAAGAGTCTGCCAATACTTTACAACAGACTGATAGGAGGCTGCCAGCACTTTACAAGAGACTGGTAAGAGGCTGCCAATACTTTACAAGAGACTGGTAAGAAGCTGCCAGCACTTTACAAGAGACGGATAGGAGGCTGCCAATACTTTACAAGAGAGTGGAAACTACCAAGTGGCCATTTCTACACACATTACACAGACATGGTCCCCTGGTGTCACCATGAGGAAACCCTCCCTGAGAAATGGTTCCTGTCTACATGCGCCGGAGCGCATGTAGACAGGAAGTGGCATCTGCTGTGTGATGTCACTACTTACAGGGGATGCCGTCACTAAGTTACTTTGCTTAGCGCCAACTGCAGGATCACCTCTTCCTGAACTCTGCCCATCAGCATTTCCAAACCAGACCACAGTGGTGATGAGCCGCTACCCACCCAGATCGATCTCCTCCTCCAGATACCCTGCGTGTGCCCCGTTACCGCCATGTGTCTCATGGTGATCCGTAGGTGCTCGGTCCGCCATGGCCCCATGTCTCATAGTGATCTGTAGGCGTTCGGTCCGCCATGGTGCCATGTCTCATAGTGATCCGTAGGCGCTCAGTCTGCCAATGGCGCCATGTCTCATAGTGATCCGTAGGCGCTTGATCCGCCATGGCGCCATGTCTCATAGTGATCCGTAGACGCTCGGTCCGCCATGGCGCCATGTCTCATACTGATTCGTAGGCGCTCGGTCCGCCATGGCGCCATGTCTCATGGTGATCTGTAGGCGCTCGGTCCGCCATGGCGCCATGTCTCATAGTGATCCGTAGACGCTCGGTCCGCCATGGCGCCATGTCTCATAGTGATCCGTAGGCGCTCGGTCCGCCATGGCGCCATGTCTCATGGTGATCTGTAGGCGCTCGGTCCGCCATGGCGCCATGTCTCATAGTGATCCGTAGACGCTCGGTCCGCCATGGCGCCATGTCTCATACTGATCCGTAGACGCTCAGTCCGCCATGGCGCCATGTCTCATACTGATCCGTAGGCGCTCGGTCCGCCATGGCGCCATGTCTCATACTGATCCGTAGGCGCTCGGTCCGCCATGGCGCCATGTCTCATACTGATCTGTAGGCACTCGGTCTGCCATGTCTCATCATATTGTCACTACAAACCTCCGGGGGAGATGTCAGTGGGAGAGCAATGTGCGAGCGATCCGGAGGGAACACATACAACTTCTGGTGGGATGAGCAGTCTTTGCCCTTCTAATTTCCAACAGCTTGTCGCTCTCTGTGTGAGACGGCGCGCGGTGAGATCCGTTTCCTGGCGCACGGTGCCAGTTACGTGGCAACAGCATTCAACGCGTGCCGCCATCCTTCCTGTACAACTACAAACCAGTCACACTGAAAATTAAAGGAGAACTATCATCTCATCATCTTCATATAACCAGGAAAAAGAAACAACTTTGTAAATCTTCCCTTTTCCTTTCCTTTCCCAGAGCTTTAGTTCTCACAGGGCAACGTGAGCATTTAGTCTGTCTGCAGTCTGCGCTGTACACTGTGTAGAGCAACTTGTCTGCAGACCAGGACAGAGGACAGCATGGAAGGAATCTGCACCCCCATATGTGTTTGAATCACTACAATAAACTAAAGTTCCATGATGTGAGTCTGAGGTGACTAGAAGGACCTTCCCCTCGCAACACGGGTCTGAGCGCCCCTGAGAGTGGAACAGGGCCGAACGGACTTGGTGAGCCACGGGTGACCACGGGGTAGAGATGCTGAAGACACCGGAGTGAAGCAACAGGCAGGTAGTCAGCCAGATGCATGCAGGATGTCAGAAATTCAGATGAATGGAGTCAGAGCCGGGCCGGGTCAGTAACTGGCGAGCTGTGCGGTACAGAATCAGAAAACAGAAGCTGGGTCAGGACAAGCCGAGGTCAAGCCGTGCAGGATAAGTGGTACCGAGTAGGCAGAGTAGTGGAACAGGCTGAGGTCAGGAGCAGGCGGAGAGCAGCCGAGCCAGTGGATCACGCCGGGTCAGATACAGAAACAATCAGGAATCAACGTCAGACACTAGCTGAGAGCATGCAGGATTCAAGTTTAAATAGCCCTTTTGGCGCCACGATTAACGTGAGCACGTGCACGCCGATCTGCGTGAGCGCTGTTGCACGTGAACACGCACATCAGCGTCTGCGCGCATGCGCACGATCATGAGCCTAACTAGCACGAAACGGTCTCATGCGCAATGGCTCTCACAGTACCAGTTCTATGACTGCTTGCTGGGCTTCTCTGACAGACGCAGGATGAGGGGTGCAGAGAGATGATCGATGATCCAATTGGGGCCGGATCAGGAGAAATGAATCCTCCTGTGTGTAGGCTCCTGTAGACACGCATGCTCGGTCTGAACATACATGTTTGTAAAGCCGTGGCTGGAATCGTCAGTCAAATAGCACCCGCAGCCCCGGCCACCTTCACCTTCATTTTTTATTTGTGTATCTTTATTATATGTTTGTTTTGAAATAATCAAGATCCATGTCTTCATAGATCTATCGTCCTCTGAGGAAGTGAACTTTGCTCCGAGAAGCGTGTTGGAATTTTTTATTTAACCTTTTAGACATAAATCTTTGTTTGGGTGGATATCTATGGCTGTGGAAATGGCACACGGAGCACAATATCAGATGACATTGATTGTATTGTTTTCCATGGGAACTTCTGATCAAGGCGGATGGATACTGTATACATACTGCATACACAGTATATAGATACATACCCTGTTTCCCCGAAAATAGCACTATTTTTCAAGATTCCTGTAATATAAGACCTACCCCGAAAGTAAGACCTAGTCTGGTGGTAGCATGTGAGAGGGAACTTGAAGAGCAGGAGAGATGGTGTCGGCCTGCAGGGACATACTGTATTAAGGGGATGACAGGGGACTCCCTCCGGCCAGCGCAGTGACAGGGAGCACTCCAGTACCAGACTTCACCAACTGCTGTCCCCCTGAAGGCACTGCTTAATGTAATGGTACTGTACTGTGTACCGGTAAATGGTACCGTACTTTACCGCGCTCTCCACTGTCTGATGTCCCCACTGCTGCACCGCTGTCCCTGGTGGCAAAGGAAGCCGGCGCTGTAGAAAGCAAGGCTGCGGCGGCGGAGGGAGCAGAGCCGCATTAGCCGATATTCCTCTATAGCGCCGGTTACTGTGACAGGCGGAGTGACACCAGATCACTTTGGATTGTTGTACATTTTGTTGCACATTAAAAAAAAAAAAAAGACATCCCCTGAAAATAAGACCCAGTGCGTTTTTTGGGGGCAACAAAAATATAAGACCGAGTCTTATTTTCGGGGAAACACGGTAGATATGTGACCTGTCCTTGTATTGCGCTCTGAACATCTTCATAGTGTTGTCTTATTACTTCAGGCAAATAATTAATTATTATCTATTATCTATATAGGTTGGACTTGATGGACGTATGTCTTTATTCAACCTCAAATACTATGTAACTATATGTAACTGTGTACTCATCAGGCAACAGGGAATTTGCTCCGAACTGCAAATGCCGTTCCATTTATTTTAATTTTTATATCTTGTGCCGGGAAAAAGACAAGCGGAGCGTCTGCATCTGCCCCGGGCAGTGATAATGTATAAAGATTCAGTATGATGCCTTCTGAATGTGGCCTATATGAGCGAGGGGCTCGCTGTGTGGCCGGTCAGCGCCCGTTCCTTCCTCTGCTGGTGGGGAGATCGTCCCCAAATAAATAGTATTTGTCCGCGTCGCGCGCTGTCGCTGATTGATGGCCGCGTCGCCCTCCGAATTATTACCAAATAAAATATTCCCCTCGTCCGGAGCTGCTGAAGTTTATAAACTTCTTTGATTTATGGGGAGCTCCCGGCGAGAACTCCCGAAACGAATATCTAGTTAGAGTTCCCGGCCGGTCCGGTTTATAAAGCATTAGATTGTAAGCTCTGCGGGCCGAGCGCGCCCTCTGTATGTCCTGACCTCCTGATCACAATTTGTATCAGAATCATGCATTGAATTAGTTTCCACGTGTAAGGAACTGACGATGATGATGATGCTTATAGATCTGTTATGTGTGTTTGTTACATTGTTCTTCAGGTTCAGCCAATACAAAATGTTCATCCCAAAACGTAGAAGAAAATCCCACAAATCTTCCTGAGAAAAGAAAGAACCTTATAAAGCTGATCCCCGAAGACGATCCGATATCTCCCTGACAACAATCTGCAGTTGTATCTCCATTTATCATTGTGTGTGTTTGGAATTCAGCTCTTCTGGAATCAATCTGCAGAGTTGATGGGGAGACTTTAAAGGAGAACTATGAGGGGGGAGGGGTGCTTTTCACTCACCTCATAGTTCTAGCCGACCTGCGACAATGAGACTGTCACAGGTCGGCTCAGTAGATCGGGAAGTGAGGGAACACATACCGGCGTTCGCTCACCTCTCGATCCTGTCACGGCTCTCTGCCGTGACAGGGGGAGGGGCTGGATTCCCCTCTCCGATCTGCCAGCGCTGACTGGTGGAACAGACGGGGGAGGGAGCGGGTACAGCTGGCTCTGACTCTAGATAGGCAGAGCCAGCTGTCACTCACGCAGCTGGGCAGATCCCGGCACAATTGTCGGGATCCGCTTCAGCTGCAGCGTCTTAGTATACCGCGAGCAGCAGCTCCCTATATACTGAGCTTAGGGTGACGGGAGGACGCTAGTTTGTGTCCTCCCGTTACCCTAAGGAGAACTATGGAGAAAAGCCTTAACCCCATAGTTCTCCTTTTAACAGTTTCACAGCTCTTGGGGCCGTTCGGATCCGGGCGTCCTGGTAAATGCAAGTTTTTTCACGTGTTACTATTATTATTATTACATAGTATTTATATAGCGCCAACAGTTTGTGCAGCGCTTTACAATGTAAGGAAGACATTACAATACAATTCAAGACAAGATGGTAAGGAGGGCCCTGCCCCTGAGGGCTTACAATCTGAAAGGGGAGGGGGAAATGATACATGAGGAGGGAGCTGCATGGGGATGAATTGTTTGAGAATGTGATGGTTCAGTGGTTAGGTTGAGGTGGGATAGGCTTCCCTGAAGAGAAGAGTGTTATCAAATGAATGGGCTGGGAAAGCAATGCATAGGTGGGGTTTGGCCGAACCATGGCTATAAGTGGGTGGGATCTTACTGGGACCACCCAGGTACTGGGCGGGCCTGGGACAGACTACGGGTTAGGATAAGAATTCAGTTGAGTTCATCTTTCCTCATTGCGGAGCTCCTCCATGCCATTTGTGTATTTCGTTCCTCTTCTCGGCTCTTTCTCCAATTCTCCGATATGCTTCTTGTGATCTGGGCTCCAAGAATGAACTCCTTATTCCAGGTGAGATCTTCAAATCCTTTATGTGGGGCAGATGACGTCTCCCACTTTGCCCGGCTCTGCTCCGGCTAGGACTATATCTGCATCTATTATAAATGCCAATAGATTTTTATTTGGGTATTTTCAGTTATACAAAGCGAATAAAGAATATTCAAAAACTAAAAAAGTCCGGGTAGGACCAACAGAATGAAATGAGAAACAGGTAAAGGTGCAGGTACAATGCTAATTGAGCATGTCTAAATCCGTCGTGGTGAAGCCCGAGGTGTTCCACGTACATAACATCACAGATTCTCGCGAGTCATCACTAGTGAACATCATGGGGCGGATGTGTTTCGCTGAGACCACAGACACCAGGGCTGCCATTTCTTTTGGAAGCTCCCTGATTAACTATTTCGATTCGCAAACACTCGTCCGTAAGTGTAGTGTAGTGGCATTATCTGCATAGTTTCAGATGAGTTGGCTGCCTGTGGGCTTCTCCAGTGTCTTGCTATTGTAAGTTTGGCCGCTAGGAGGATGTGGATTAAAATAGCTCTAGGGTTATTGGGGTATTGATCTATGCCTACATGAAGGAGGGCTAAGCCCGGCATGGGATCCACAGAGAGGCCCGTCACTGCTGACAAAATCTGGAAGATCTTCTTCCAAAAGCTAGTGAGGGATTTGCAGGACCAGTAGGTGTGCGTTAATGGGCCCGTGAGGCCACATCTGCATCTATTTTATACCGATCGGCCATAACATTCTGATCACTGAGCATAAGGGTTCGAGGGACTTTGACAAAGACCAAACTGTGATGTGTAGACGACTGGGTCAGAGCAAATCCAAAACTGCAGCTCTTGTGGGATGTTGCCGGTCTGCAGTGGTCAGGATCAACCAAAATTGGTCCAAGGAAGGCAAACCGGTGACAGGGTCATGAGAGGCCAAGACTCATTGATAGATGGGGAGCGAAGTCTGGCCCGAGTACTCTGATCCAATAGAAGAGCTACTGTAGCTCAAATTGTTGAAAAAAGTGAATGTTGGTTCTGATAGAAAGGTGTCTGAACACACAGAGCATTGCAGGTTGCCATGTATGGGGCTGTGTAGCCGCAGACTGGTCAGTGTGCCCATGCTGACCCGTGTCCACCACCAAAAGCATCTACAATGGGCACAGGAACATCATAACTGGACCACGGGGCGATGGAAGAAGGTGGCCCGGTCTGATGAATCATGTGGATGGCCGGGTGTGTGTGTGTCACTTACCTGGGAAAGCGATGGCACCAGGATGTACTATGGGAAGAAGACAAGCCGGGGGAAGGGGGCAGTGTGATGCGTTGGGGCAATGTTCTGCTGTGAAACCTTGGGTCCTGCCATTCATGTAGATGTCGCTCTGACACGTCCCACCGACCTAAACATTGTCCCTGACCAAGTCCCCCCCTTCATAGAGACGCTATTCCCTGATGGCAGTGGCCTCTCTCAGCAGTATAATGCGCCCGGCCACACTGCACACATGGCTGAAGAATGGTTTGAGGAACACAACAAGGAGTCTGAGGTGATGACCCCGCCTCCAAATTCTCCAGATCTCAATCCAATCGATCATCTGTGGGATGTGCTGGGGAAACAAGTCCGATCCATGGAGGCCGATCACCTCACAACTTACAGGATCTGAGGGATCTGCTAGTGACTGCTCGGTGCCGGATACCACAGCACACCTTCAGAGGTCTAGTGGAGTCCACGCCTGGACGGGTCAGGGGAAGGAGGACCTACTCAGTATCAGTCAGGTGGTCATAACATTATGGCTGATCAGTGTATACCCATACAGAATCTATTTCCAGAATTGCATCCCCCTTGGCAGCCTGCCCCTGTATCTGATACACTGTCACAGGTGACATGAATAGGTGTCCCGGATTATAATTGCTTCCACTCTATTCGTTGATAGTCTCTGATTCTTCAGTCAGAGATATAGACATTGTTTATTGTACACAGTTTCTATTGTGGACTGATGTTTATTCATGGTGTCAGAGGCAGGCGGCGGCCATATTTACATGCATACATATTTATCCTCGTCCCGGCCGTCAGTCGACTCTTTATAAAGATGAAGCGAAAGAAGAAAATATTTCAAATAATACGTTAAACCCATTGAAGCCGCCGCGCCGCCGCCAACACAAAGCTTCTTCCCGCGTTTTGAATCTCTTGGATGACTCCGTTCAAGTCATCGTAAGTTATATTCTGGCTGCAAACGTCCATCTCTGGATTTAAAGTGAACGCTGCAACTTCCCCAGACTTCAGTATTTCCTGACATGTTACACTACGCAGCAACCGGATCATTGTTCAGAAGATATCTCCAACCGTTATCATATCTTTCCAGCTCCCTGCTCCACTCCTCCCATACTCGCCTCCAGGACTTCTCTAGAATCTCTCTCATCCTCTGGAACTCCTTAACCCAACCTGTCCGTCTATCTCCCACCTTGACTGCCTTAAGGCGTTCCCTAAAGACTCATCTCTTCAGGGAAGCCGATACCACCTCAACCTGACCACTAAACCATCACATTCTCACATAATTCATTCCCACAGCGACCTCATGTATCATTTCCCCCTCCTCTTTTAGATTGTAAGCTCTCAGGGGCAGGGCCCTCCTTACCATCTTGACTTGAATTGTATTGTAACTGTAATGTCTTCCTTATATTGTAAAGCGCTGCACAAACTGTTGGCGCTCTATAAATACTATGTAATAATAATAATAATTAAAAAGCCGTCCTTGAGCCAGTGGCGTCACAAGGGGGGAGCAAGGGGTGTCATCATTGCAGGGGTGACACCAAAATCACCCGACAGTCATTTTGGTGTCACCCCCTCTCAAGAGTCGGGCACTTGGTCATGAACTGAGAGCCCGACAGTGTCAGGAGAGAGGAGGGGACCAGGCGGGTGAACGTCCCTTCCTCTCTCTGCCGGCGTCCATCGCCAAGATGGCCGCCGGCAGGCATCGATCAGATGGTTGCGCATGCGCGATAATGAAACAACGGGGTGTTACCCGGTCTTATTCCAAACTGACAGCTGAGGCACGCAGCCCACACTTTTAAGTGGCAACGCTGGGTCACATGGTGTCATGAGCCCCTGGAGGCCGAGTGTTTAGCCATTGTTCAGGATATTGATTTGGGTCGTATTCACTTCCAATGTCTTCCATTTCCCTGATCACATAATATGCACTCCGGAGATTACACCGGGGATAGAAGTGGTGAAAAGTGCACACAGGAGAACAGTCCTTGTGGGGGGTGGGGGGGGGATTTGGGTGCTGGTGGTGCATGGTACAAGATGGTGGGGTGAGATGTGATGCTGGTACCTCTCCTCCGGCATCCCACCCAGGTAGCTGACATGGCTGGTTGTCAGGAGCTAGGCAGGACTCCAGCCAAAGCATCCCACTCAGCTCTTGGCAACCAGCAATGTCGGTGAACTGGGCGGGACGCCGACCAGAGCATTGCAGGTGGCAAAGAGCTCTTAGCAACCTGGGACGCTCTGGCCAGAAAGGGGGATGCCACCCCATCATGTGACCTGCCTAGGGGCTGCCTCAATATAGGAACGGCCCTGTCTGTAGGGCTATAATGCACATGTGTTCTCGCCTCCCCCGCCGACAAACACACGGGAGCCGAGACGTATCTTCTTCACACAACTTGTCGGAGGATTTCTTTCATTGTGATCATCGGCTCCTCACCAAACTCTTCATCGCTCGGAGAAGTGACGCCCGTCTTGATAGAGCTCCGGGACGCGGCGGTGTTTTTGCTGGGAAATGAGTTTTATGCCTTGCAACAGAACCGTCAATAAGAGGCGCGCTAATCTCTTTAGAAGGAGACGGCTCCTTGTCTCTGCGTGTTTTTTAGACGACATGAAAGACGCGTTTTAGGTTTTGGAAATGGGTTCCACTCATTCGGTAATGAGGAATCGGCGGTGGCGGGGAAGGCGGTATAGAGGATGCCTGCGCCTTTCAAAGGGGAGCCGCGTATTTACACTTAAAAGGGACGGAGTAACCTCAAGGAGGGGAGAAGGGATGCGGAGAGAACAAAGCCGGCGCTGTTTGAATAGGAAGAATATTGCTGGAAAATAATATTTCCCGCAGCGGCATCATTACCGCTGAACTGGGTGCTCAGTCCTGGGTGGGCAGCGGTGTGCGGATTAAACGCTGGCCGGGGGGGCTGTCACCGAGGCTTCACTCCTATCACCATCAAAGCAGGCAGCTGAAACGTCTCCAACAGCCGAGATAAAGGGGTGCAATGTGCCAACTAGCTGAACACACAATTCGGGGTGTAAGTCATAGGAGCCCCCTTAGAGAAAAGGCCCCCCAACAACCCCCCTACTGTCATTGTTTTAAACAAAGCACAAGCAGCATACAGGGTTAATTTCAGTGCTGGCCGGGATGACCAGAGGGGACAGCAGAGTGCTGTACACAGCTTCCTGAAAACCTCAAAACATCACAGCCTAAGTACTCTTCTCAAAAGCCCTCAGCCCTGATGCAAGCAGCATACAGGGTTAATTTCAGTGCTGGCCGGGATGACCCGAGGGGCCAGAAGGGCGTGCTGTACATAGCGTCCTGAAAACATCACAGCACCCTGCCTCAGTCCTCCTCACGAGAGCCCTCAGCCCTGCTGCAAGCAGTGGGCTGGCTCTTGGGAGGAGTTATGCAAATATCAAAATGCCTTGATGGGTGGGTGTCGGTCTGCAGGAGCTGGCATTCCTAGGCAGGCTATACTTGCACGGCAACACTCACATGTGATGCTGAGCCTCTATGATTGAAAGAACTGAAATGCAATGAATGAAAGGGGCGGGGCCTGCGACACTAAGGCTGGGGGAGGAAAGCTCTAGATGATGCTGGATGTCCTCCATCCAGGAAATGAGGTGTCGCTCTATCCACCACATCTAAGGACTGGAAGATAGCATGGGGGGGAGGGGTGCAGCTACCGCATCCGGGGACTGATAGGCTGCAATACATTTTATGTTATGTAACTTTTTTAGCCAACCCATTCCTTTTTTTGATGGTTGTCGCAGATGTCAATCAGACCTCATATATATTTTATACGTTGTCAGGAAAGCTGCAGATAATGACGGCGACGAGTTTAAATATAACTCCGAGCCGCGCGTTACACGGGATCATAGAGAATACCAACAATCCCCCATCTGCATTCTGAGCTCCTGAGCTGATTGTGTATTGCGGCTCCCGACCTGCTTCTGCCCTGTAGATATGTGAGGTAGCAGGTAGGTCAGTCCCGGAGAGTCTACTGGTACTGCGGTCACATGATCACTCCTGGGTGGTGCAGGAAAAAAACCACTTCATCGCTCTGACCTTCCATCAGATGTGCAGCACCCCCTGCAAGTGCGTAGGAGGACAGCGCAGGGCATGCCTGAAATGTTACCCCCAGCTCTGTGCAGGCTGCAGGGAAAAGCAACGACCAATCACACGAAGAAGAATCAGCCTTTTTTTTTAGTTGTACCCAAATGTAGCAGGATGCAGATTAAATCTGAAAATCCCCTTTAATGTACACTAAGCTGTCCACCATTAATATGTGTATGCTTCAAGTCAGGGATGGGCAGACTCCAGCTGTTGCGGAACTACAAATCCCATGAGGCATTGCAAGAGTCTCACAGGCCTGATGACAGATGCAGGATGGTGCGTAGTCATGTTGGAACAGGAAGGGGCCGTCCCCAAACTCCTCCCACAAAGTTGGGAGCATGAAATTGTCCAAAATGTCTTGGTGTGCTGATGTCTTAATAGTTCCCTTCACTGGAACTAAGAGGCGGAGCTCTACCCCCCAAAAAACAACTAATGTCTGTAGAAGCGTCTGCATGCCGAGGTGCCTCATCCTATACACCGGGGGCCATGGAGGGGATTGGAGGACCTGAATCACATGATTGGGAGGGGCCAATACTTTTGGGAATATCGTGTATTTTCAGGTGGCTGTAGCGCAGTTTCGGTCCCGAAGTCTTCTGTGTATTGGTGTCAGCCATGGCGCCCGCGTCTATATCCCCATGTTCCGAATGTCGTGGCCCGTTACGTACGCGCCGGTCTCCTCCCGCGTCGCCGGCGCTCGCTGTGGCTGATGTGAATTACTGATGTGACTTGACACAATAAGGACACGTCCGTGACGGGCAGAAGCCAGCTCTCAAATATTAATGTGATAAGTAAAGTGCCGGCGCTAACCGGCGCCTTTTTATTAAGCGTGAATAATGGGTGACAGCGCCCGACCGCGGCGCGGGAATTCATGAAAAACGCTTGTCCGGCGAAGCGGTGGCGCATTAAGCTAATGGAAATTGATTGTGAAATGTATTCATATTTAACGGCCTCTAATTAACTTTTCTTGTCCGTTAAGTCCACAAAGTTCATTACGGCATTAAAAACAATTACAGGTGGGGCGCGCTCCCCGGTGCGCCGCCAGCTCCCCGCGGCCCGGCTGTCACGTCTGGTGACAGGTACAGGGCCCAGTGCGATACCTGACCCCAATTTTGTCTGGCTTATGTTGGCCTCAGGTGGGGGTGGGGGGATGGGTTTTGTTCTGTGATCCCGGAGGAAGCTGAACAGATGGTGTAATAACGCAGAATGTCAGAGCGAGCGCCGCAATCCGAATTCCACCGGTCCAGAGTCCGGATTTAGCTCTTGTGGGCCACCTTCCCGTTGCCATCAGCTCCGGCGGCCTTGTCTGCACCTTCCATAGACATAAGGGGCTGATTTTCTGTTAAAGAATAAAATGTGATTGAGTTTTCAGAAATATACAAAATGTATATCATTTTATAGTAAAAGGTGGTTAAGAAGATGATTAAATGATCACATCAGAGAAAGTTTAGTATAGAAAGAAACGAATAGCAAATAAAAGTACAAACAATCTCTATAACCGCTAGTAACGGCCATAAAATCTATATATCTGTGTTCCAGATCCACAAATGAGATGCTTATGAAGCAGGAAGTGAACAAAGCTTCACAACAATAAAAAAGATGTTTGTATTATAGATATATATAATATTATGGTGTAAACAACAATAAAAAACCATATTGGAATTATCGGCTTGTGAAGCGGTTACTGCACGGCACAGCACGGCACAGCACCTCACAGCACAGGGCCTCATATGTCTGGTGACCGAATGAAACTTTGTATCAAAATATTGACATGTAAAAGAAATCACGGCTGGGAAAGCTGCACATGTATCTGACGATTTCTACAAAAAAATGCAACATTGTGTGTGCATGTGAAGGGAGGGCCATGATAAATGTATACCATAAAAGACGGAATATGGACTTCTCTGCACGGCACAGCACGGCACAGCACAGCACAGCACAGGGCCTCATATGTCTGGTGACCGAATGAAACTTTGTATCAAAATATTGACATGTAAAAGAAATCACGGCTGGGAAAGCTGCACATGTATCTGACGATTTCTACAAAAAAATGCAACATTGTGTGTGCATGTGAAGGGAGGGCCATGATAAATGTATACCATAAAAGACGGAATATGGACTTCAGTGGACTGGAATGAGAGTTTGTTTTGCGACTCTAGCACAAAGAAAAGGTTGCAGTTGCACCTCCACAACACCTTCCTATGATGACTAGGCTGCACCCCAACTATAACTCCCATGAACACCTACGGGTTCTTGACATATTTTCTTGTCCCCTCAAATGCATTGTGATGTAATACTTCATGACGACCACTAGATGGAGCTGATCAGCATAGGAATGAAATACTTCTCTCCAATGCTCCTCAGCTCCACCTAGTGGCCACAACGCAGTATTACACCACAATACATTTGTTCACAGATATTCAAAGGGCCCTGCAAATTGTTTATAAGTAGACTCCCTAAGTGCTCCCCATTACAGAAAATCTGTATGTGGCCAAAGTATCGGCGCACCCACTTAGAATTCAGAGTCTGATGAGCCGTCTTCCCATCGCTCGCAAGCTGCTAACGATATGACAAGCAGAACAATTAAACATTTGTTTGTTTTATCTCACTTCATCAGATACTTCTCCAAATACAAAACAAACACTGTTCGTGTGCGGCATCTCGCGGTTTGCGGAGAGGGGAATGTGGCACGGTAGATTGTCATTCACCAGGGTAGACTTGTCTTCTGGCTGTGTAATTAGTACACCTGCACTGACACATTTCACCTCCTCATTTATCATTGAGGGAAGTTTTTTTTTTTTTTTTCTTCTCCTCCGAGTTATTTTAATAAGTGCGGCGCTCTCCCGCTCTCCTCCGAAAGTGACAGTATGCAAAAAAATGTCTTCACTCCCAGCTGAAAAACTACCGTCGGCAAAGCGGCGTGCGAAGCCTTTCTGTCAGCGTCTAATCTCTTCCAATCATCCATCTCCGGGTAGCCGTGCGTGTGTGTGCGTACATGTGTGTGTACGTGTACATGTGTGTGTGCCCTCATTTCTGTGCACTGGATGTGCATTGCAGTGATGAAAGTATTAGGGCTCAGTCACACAAGATGCAGTGTGCGTTTCGGCCCGATTTTGGCCAGAGCGCACTGCCTCGCATTGGGGCCGGCTCACTTTTTTTGAGGGGGGGGGGGGCGGGCCAATCAAGTGATGCGATCCGCCGCACTGGATCGCAAAGCACATTGTGCCTGCGGTCCGGGCTTGTGCGGTGCGACCAAAATGCTGCAAGCGCTATTTTGATCGCACAGGACCGGACCGCAGGCACAATGTGCTTTGCGATCCAGTGCGGCGGATCGCATTGCGGCTGGAGGGCTTGGCTATGGCGCCATTCACTTTAATGATCCGCCACGCCCCCCCTCCTGCCCCACTAAAAAGTGAGCCGACCGCAATGCGAGGCAGTGCGTTCTGGTCGGAACGCACTGCATCTAGTGTGACTGAGCCCTTAGGGTTCACACCCCCGCCCCCCCTTCACAGGTATGGGGATCTGCATTGCTCAATACAAGGACCCTCTACATCAGGGCGCCCACAATTTTTCGTCCTGAGATCTACTTTTCAAATGACGAACTCAATGAGATCTACCAACCCAAAAAACACCTGCGTTCAGGGGCGTGGCAGTGCATTGAAGTCAATGGCACCTCAGCCACGCCCCCAGTGCAATCGCCGCACCAGGAATGCAGGTACATTAGTTCCTCCCTTTCCGCTCCAGTGCGATCTGCAGAAATGCTGCATTTTTGCATATTTTCGCAGATCACGCCGGACTGGAACGCAGGCATTAATGTGCCTGCGTTCCGGGGGGGAAGACGATCACACTGAGGGCGGGGGGCGTGGCTGCGGTGCCATTGACTTCAATGCACTGCCATGCCCCCTCCCGCCCGTGGACGCAGGGGGCTGGCTTGCGTTCCAATGCGTTCTAGAGGCCGAACACTCCGGAACGCAGACTTTGTGGTGTCTCTTCTCTCGCTGTCTCTCCTGTCTGACACGTTCAGCCGCACGAGCACCGCGGGAGGACAGGACACAGGTCAGTGAGCCGATCGGGATCTACCAGCGTTCGCTTTGCGATCTGCCTAATGGCCACCGCTGCCCTAAAAACAATGGCCGCCCATGCTCACTCCACACTAGCGCATTGGTGCCCGGAGGAGAAGCCAGCACCGTGCACAGCGTCTTATTTGTGGGTGAAAAGAGAAGTTTATGGGACAATATTACCTGCTTGCCGTCCGCCTGTTGTAAAAAAACACGAATGGACAGCAAGCTCCCATTGGCGGGTCGCCGTAAATAAATGGCTTTTGTTTTTCTGCTCGGGGGGAAGAAAAAAAAGGCGGGAACAAACTGTGCAATGCAAACGGCCGTTACCGGCTGTTTCACATACAGGTGATCGGCAGCTCTATAGCTATCCGATCGCTTGTACGTGCTGCCCTGTGTGCGCCCCCTCCCCCCGTCCCGTCTTAGTGACCCCTAATGTCTCCATAAAGAGGACCTGTCAGTGTGCCTGTGCCATCACATAGGGGGATTGTTAGCCCCCTATGTGATAGCAATAACATTAAGTGTAAAAAAAAATAAGTCACACATAAAAAAATTCCCCCACCCCCACATTTCCGCACATGTAAACGTAAATACGCGTCAGGTGCGCCAGCGCGCGAAAACGACAATTGCGCTACACATGTGTCATATCGCTGTGAACGTCGGAGTGAGAGCAATAATTGTAGGGCCATCGATCACTGATGACACCAAACTGATGAGCGGGAAAAGCTTTTAAAGCGTCGCCTATGGTCAATTTTGGGTATGGTAGTTTTTTTAAGGTTTCGCGGGCACGTTGTACCATAAGCGGTAACCCCCCGAGCCACACTCGGGAATACACAGTGCGTCTCTTACCTTGTCCCTCGAGCCGCGCTGTGTCCTCCGGCCGATCTGACTTCCGGGTTCCGTCCCTTGCGAGCGTCCACGTCGCAGGGGGGTGGAACCGGCGGGAAATTCAAATGTAAAAAAAAAAATCATACCGCCAGCGAGGTTAAAAACCCCAAAATAAAGCTCGATCTGCCCCCCACCAAAAATGGTATAAAATGTATGTCAGTACGGCGTCGCGTGACGGAATAAACGTCAGTCAAAGTACCGCAGCGCTGAACACTGAACAATGGCCGCCACAGGAAGGGGGAGGGGAACACCGCGGTCAGCAAGGGGTTAATGTGATTGTTTATCACACACAGAGCGCAGTTCCCGGGTCACATGAATGACAGAATTTGTCCCTGTTACAGGCGACCCGACTGACATCAAACCTCAGTTAGACCCTACTTCTATCCAGCATACGCAGTGTTAACTCCCTCACCCATAGTCCTGGCTGTATACGGCGTATACCTGGAGTCGCATTGATTTGCTCTTTGATGTGTAATTAGGAGTGATTGCAGCAATTTTAATAATCAAGATCTTATATAAAAAAAACAGCAATTGTTTACAATACGCAGCGCTTTAGCAAACTAAATGTCATCCAATTAAGGTTTTCATTATCTATTTCTCT
>NW_017308123.1:270275-280872 GCF_000935625.1 Nanorana parkeri | reverse complement strand
TGATATACTCTGCTCTGCCGGAGGACTCTGCTCCTTCCTCTTTGTACTGAACCTTTTTTTTTGGCTCACCTGTGTCAATCTCTATGGGAACTTCCTCTTCTTTCACTGTCACCCGAATCACTTCCTCTTCCTCATCCTCATCCTCCTCTTCTTCTTCTTCTTTAATTGGCTTCACACGACTCCTGTTTCCGCCCTGTTATCAATAAATACCGGGGACATGAGACAAAATGAAAGCCAACAACCCCGATATCCCTTTAGATGTTCTTCATTCCTCTGTCCCACCTACCTGATCATGGTGGGGGAGGGTGAGATCTTCCTGGGTGGGATCCCGGGAATACAGGGGGCGGGGACATCTCTCTGGTGGGTTCCTCTTACTGGATCCATCTGTAGGAAACACACACACTGACTGAATACATTGTTTCTATGTGTGTATCAGATGATGGGGGATGTAGGCGGAGCCTCCGTACTGCTCTCTCCTCTTACCCGGTGATGTGAGGGGCGGCTGGTCCTCCATCAACAAACACAAACGAGTTCTCTACTCACATGGACGAGGATGTCCACAGGAAGTGAGGATGCCGGCAGTGCATCACGGTCCAGGAAGCTGCGGGGGGGGGCGTGGCCTTGTGTCAGGTGACTGGAGCTGGGAGCGAGGCTTGGAACACAAGCAGGAAGTGGTGGGATAAACTTGGATTTGGAGACACTCCGACATACGTTGTCCTCCCTGAACTCAGTGACCCCGTCTGATACTCCGACATACGTTGTCCTCCCTGAACTCAGTGACCTCCTCTGATACTCCGACATACGTTGTCCTCCCTGAACTCAGTGACCCGTCTGATACTCCGACATACGTTGTCCTCCTTGAACTCAGTGAGCCCGTCTGATACTCCGACATACGTTGTCCTCTCTGAACTCAGTGACCCCGTCTGATACTCCGACATACGTTGTCCTCCCTGAACTCGGTGACCCCGTCTGATACTCCGACATACGTTGTCCTCCCTGAACTCGGTGACCCCATCTGATACTCCGACATACGTTGTCCTCCCTGAACTCAGTGAGGCATTAAAGGATGGAAGTATTGGGGGTGCAGAGGATGTTCTATCTGCCTGTAGATATCAGATGGGGCCCATAGACATCTCAGCCGTAGGAAGGTCCTCTAAATGGAAGTTCCTTCAAACATAGAAGTCTACACTGGGTGACCCAACATGTCAGTACCTATGGGGGGAGCAGGAATAAGGCAGGAGACATGAAAAGATGGAAGTATTCGGGGTGCAGGGGATGTCCTATCTGCCTGTAGATATCAGATGGGGCCCATAAATGTCTCAGCCATAGAAAGGTCCTCCAAATGGAAGGTCCCTCAAACAAGGAAGTCTACACTGGGTGACCCAACATGGTGGTACCTATAGAGGGAGGGGGACTGAAGCAGGAGACATGACAGGATGGTAGTATTGGGGGTGCAGGGGATGTCCTATCTGCCTGTAGATATCAGATGGGCCCACAGACATCTCAGCCATAGGAAGGTCCTTCAAATATGGAAGTCTACATTGTGTGACCCAACATGGTGGTACCTATAGAGAGAGGGGGACTTGGTAGGAGGCACGATAGGATGGAAGTATTGGTGTTTTATCTGCCGGTAGATATCGGATGGGCCCCGTAGACGTCTCAGCCATAAGAAGGTCCTACAGATGGAAGGTCCCTCAAACGTGGAAGTCTGTATCAGTTGACACAACATGCTGGTAGGTCCTGTGGAGAGACGGGGACTCGGGATATATTTGGGGAAGTTCAGTGATGGACATCCCTGGTTGATCAGATGTTCCCAGGCTGGGCTTGGCTTGGGGGAGCGGGGTCATGGGGGGCCCCCCATACATGGCCATCACCGGTGAACGTTCTCCAATATCTGCCGCCACCTTCTATTTTCTGTGGATGGGACAAGGATGGCAATGACGGGACACCTCTGAGGGAGAAGAGTGAGGAGGACCTTCTTGTGCCCCTCCCCCCCCCCCCGGGGGGATGAGGGAGGTGACACTGCGCCCAGCTCTACATCATGGCGTGCCATGGGGGGTGGGGAGCCCTGTCCAAAGCCTGCACCGGGGCCCATGTTTAGGTGCCTGCCCACCAATGGTGGAAGGAGCTCAGTGCTGATTGGTAAGTGATCTGATCCAGAGCAGTCAATCAGGCAGGTACGAAATGGATTGTGATTGGTTGCTAGGGGTAACAGCTCCCATACTTGATTGCTGCGGGTTATTGCTTAGATTTGGTTGCTAAAGGGTCCACTGCACCTGTCCTTGGTTGCTATGGGTTACTGTGCTTAGCTTTTGGTTGCTTTGGGCTACCACACTTATCCTTGCTTTCTATGGGCTACTGCACATATGTTTGGTTGCTATCAGTTGTTGTTTTAAACGTTGGTTGCTATAGGTGATTGCACTTTGCTCCTTGTACCCTCCATACAATAAAGCCAGTAAGGTCACAGAGCTACACTGGGGTCCCTCAGACACAGAACACCACCAAAAACCTTCCACACAGTCAGCATGCTGTGCATTATGGGAGATGTAGTGCAGCGGTAAAGCCACGCCCTCTCTTCCTACCCACAAACCTCCACGGGGATCCTTACTGAGGCTTGGAACGCATAACCAGGAAGTCAGCTGAAACGCATAAGCAGGAAGTAGCCTCCGTGGAGCGCAGAACCCGGAAGTCGCTGTATTAGCCTCCCAGTGAAACGCACAACACGGAAGTGTGAACGACCCGTGGAACGCAAATCCCCCAGCAGGCCGGAAGTGACCAAAGACAAACAGGAAGGGGTCTCTTTTTTTTCCTCTTTAAAGGGAGTTTAGTGTGATATTTCGGGGAGATCCGGAGGCAGCTGTACCCCCCTCAGTGCAGGTGACTGTCTGAGCTCCTCCTTCACTGAGTCTGTATCATCTACATTATACACAGCTGGCAACTCTCCATCTAGATAATGATGATCACATGGCCAAGGGGGAGCTGTTGGCTGCAGCCATTATGGGGGGGGGGGATGAAAATGAAGTTGGCCTACTGAGGGGATGTATTTTTAGAGTGCGCAGCTCATTTCCTGTGCAGGGTTCCCTTAGAATAATACCACCACCCATGCTTATGGTGCCTTTCCTAGCCTAAGATGGCAGCCGACCATGGATAAGAGACGTCTCATGTAGTGGGGTCATCATTTACCTCCATGTTCGTTGGGTGACCACCGCCCATTGTCAGACCTCTACTGGTTGCATGCCACAGAATACCAAAGAGATGTTTCCAGTTGTAGGAAAACCACGCACACTCTATGATCGTCCCACCAGCAGATGGGTGAAGGGCGCATCTGCCCGACAGGAAATGTCCGCTCCGTCTTTGTTCCTCTAAGAGAAGTTTTACTGAGAGTGAAGAACCTGTTTAGATGAAGGAAGGTCTCTCACATTTCCGGGTCGGCTCATGATTGTCCTCTTCTCCCCCCCCTCCCCCTCAGGCTCCTTGGAACCCACCAACGTCAAGATGGAGCCCGACCACAGGCCGGTATCAGAGAACATCATCAGCCTCACCCTGGAGATCGTCTTCCTGCTGACCGGCGAGGTGAGCTTCCTGTCCCGACCTTCTGCTCCAATCTTCCAATGGAGGGGCAGTCGTCTAAGAGGGGACTTTCCCTCATTGTGGAGAGGTTTCCTCTGACTTCCTGTGGTGCTTCTGGCACAGGAAGTGAAGGCAGATCTCCCCAATGGGACAAAGATGGCAAAAAACACTTGGCAGAAGCTCTATTCATTCCCACTTTGAGGAGCAGGTAGATGGCTGTCAGGTGGCCACATTGTCTTGAGGTAGAAGCCATCTTGGATGCCAAGTGGTTCATTGTCTCATTGTCACCTGATGGGTTGACCTGGCTGACTTGGATCTTGGTCGAAAATCCTGATACTGAATGGGTCCAGATGGTAGATGGCATCCAAGGTGGCTTCCTACATTCATCTACCATCTGGACCCATTCAGTATCAGGATTTTCGACCAAGATCCAAGTCAGCCAGGTCAACCCATCAGGTGACAATGAACCATTTGGCATCCAAGATGGCTTCCTACATCCACTGTACACATGGATATAGAAATACATCTTGGATGCCAAGTGGCAGATCTTCCCAATGAGACAAAGGAGGTAAAAAAAAACACTTGGCAGAAGTTCTACCCACTTTGAGGAGCGGGTAGATGGCTGTCAGATGGCCACATTATCTTGATTTAGAAGCCATCTTGGATGCCAAGTGGTTGATTGTCCCATAGTCACCTGATGTGTTGACCTGGACACTTGGAATTTAGTTGGCACTCAGATACTAAATGGATCCAGATGGTCGATGGATGTAGGAAGCCATCTTGGATGCCAAGTGTTTGCTTGTCTCATTGTCACCTGATTTGTTGACCTGGCTGACTTGGATCTTGGATGGACTTCAGATATTGAATGGGTCCAGATGGTTGATGGATGTAGGAAGCCATCTTGGATGACAAGCGGTTGATTGTCCCATAGTCACCTGATGTGTTGACCTGGCTGACTTGGATGGACTTCAGATATTGACTGGGTCCAGATGGTTGATGGATGTAGGAAGCCATCTTAGATGCCAAGTGGTTGATTGTCCCATAGTCACCTGATGTGTTGACCTGGACACTTGGAATTTAGTTGGCACTCAGATACTAAATGGATCCAGATGGTCGATGGATGTAGGAAGCCATCTTGGATGACAAGTGGTTGATTGTCTCATTGTCACCGGATGTGTTGACCTGGCTGACTTGGATCTTGGTCAAAAATTCAGATATTGAATGGGTCCAGATGGTAGATGGCATCCAAGATGGCTTCCTACATCCATCTACCATCTGGACCCATTCAATATCTGAATGCCAACCAAGATCCAAGTCAGCCAGGTCAACCCATTAGTTGACTATGAGACATTCCACCACCTGGCATCCAAGATGGCTTCTACATCAAGATAATGCGGCCATTTCCCAACCATCTACCTGCTCCTTAAAGAGTGAACGGGTAGAACTTCTGCCAAGTGTTTCCTACATCCATTTACCATCTGGACCCATTCAGTATCTGACTGCCAATCAACATCTATGTGTCCAGGTCAACACTTTAGGTGACCAGGAGACAATCAACCACTTGGCATCCAAGATGGCTTCCTACATCCAAGTGGTTGATTGTCTTATTGTCACCTGATGTTTTGACCTGTACACATGGATGTAGAAAGCCATTATGGATGCCGAGTGGCAGATCTTCCCAATGGGACACAGGAGGGAAAAAAACACTTGGCAGAAGTTCTACCCATTCCCACTTTGAGGAGCAGGTAGATGGTTGGGAAATGGCCACATTATCTTGATTTATAAGCCATCTTAGATGCCAAGTGGTTGAAGTCTCAGTCACCTGATGTGTTGATTTGGATCTTGGATGGACTTCAGATATTGAATGGGTCCAGATGGTAGATGGATGTAGGAAGCCATCTTGGATGACAAGTGGTTCAATGTCCCATAGTCACCTGATGTGCTGACTTGGATCTTGGAAGGACTTCAAATATTGAATGGGTCCAGATGGTTGATGGATGTAGGAAGCCATCTTGGATGACAAGTGGTTGATTGTCTCATAGTCACCTGATGTGTTGACCTGGACACTTGGAATTTAGTTGGCACTCAGATACTAAACGAGTCCAGATGGTAGGTAGATGTAGGAAGCCCCCTTAGATGCCAAGTGGTTGATTGTCTCTTAGTCACCTGGTGTGTTGACCTGAACACATAGATGTTGATTGGCATTAGATACTGAATGGGTCCAGATGATGGATGGATGTGGAAAGCCATCTTGATAACAAATGGTTGCTTATGTCACCTGATGTGTTGACCAGAATGACTTAGATTTTGGTTGGTATTCAGATACTGAATGGGTCCAGATAGTTATAGCTATGGGAAGCCACCTTGGATGCCAAATGGTTAATTGTCTCATGTTGGCCTGGCTGACTTGGATCTTGGTTGGCATTCAGATATTGACTGGGTCCAGATGGTAGATGGATGTAGGAAGCAATCTTGGATGTCAAAAGGGGTTGATTGTCTCATAGTAACCTGATGTGTTGACCTGGACACATAGATATTGGTTGGCATTAGATACTGAATGGGTCCAGATAGTAGATAGCTATGGAAGCCACCTTGGATGACAAGTGGTTGAGTGTCTCGTGTTGACCTGGATGACGTAGATCTTGGTCTGCTTTCAGATACTGAATGGGTGTACACGGAGGTGATAACTGTCTTTCATGTCCTTGGGGGACTTCTCAGATCGGATCACAACTTCATATCTTCTCCCCCTTGCCTTTCAGGACTACAAAGTGGTCGGAAAGTCCAGTGAATTCGCCAATAAAGGTATCCTCGGGCCCAAAGGGGCGTGCAGTGCCAAGATGCCGACGCTGTCGTCCCGATCGGTGATGGCGGACAAGAAGGTTCTGGAGGTCAGCAACAAGATCATCCACCTACTGACAGGAGAGGTGAGGGGCATTGTGGGAGCTGGACACAGTCTGGTATCAGCGGCGCCTTGTTGATGGTCGCTCCATGGTAGTTGTTGTCTGTTGTTCCAAACAGGTGTGGAGGTTCTTGGGACACGCGGCTGTGTTCGATGATGTGGTGAAGGAGAATCTGCAGACCGTCAACTCACCTGGTAAGAGAAGGTCCATCTCCTGTGTGAGAAGCAGAATCATGAAGGCCCATAGAGTGGTTTTTATGAAAGTGGAGGTACATCTCCAGGCTATGAGGAAAAGGGTCTCCAGGCTCAATTACCAGTTCATGTTGGGAATACCATAGACTTGAGAGAACACTGAGTCTCCAAGAACAGTGGTCAGTTGGTGTTGACTTGTCAGCTGGCTCCAAAAATGAGGTCCCTCAGTTGTCTATTATGTGTTCGTTGCTCGGCATGGTCCCGAATGACAGAAATGTTTGAAGTTTCCCAAGTTTGATGGATCAATCAACTCCTAAATACTGAATATCGGCTATTTACGACGGTTCTTTGTAGATGAGTTGGCTGTCCCGTAGTTGTATCTTCCAAAGCCTCCCATACATGACCACCCGTGGAGCAGACTAAGCTAAATCAGATGATCGATGGCTGATGTATGGGAAAATGGCTCCAGACTTGAGTCCGAATGGACAGTCCCCATCTTTGTGGACATTTTCTGGTGTTGAATTGGCTGAATGTTGGTCATTGTCCTAACTGGTGGCTTCGAAAAAATGCTCACCCTTATTGGGCCAGAAGAAGATTGACGTTCAAGGTTGGACAGAGTAGCTGGGTTGGAGGAGCTCATCCATATAGTCCAAGACGAGCCCAAGCCCCATGAGATATAAGAAGTCAGTACTTTACTTGACCCACAAACTGGTTCCACGAAGCCTCTTCTCTAAGGTGTGCCCAGTAATGTAGGTAGAGGTCCTCTGTCCTGGTAACGTAGACAAAGCAGAGGAAGGTTGACATTCAAGGTTGGACAGAGTAGCTGAGATGGAGGAGCTCATCCATGTAGTCCAAGACGAGCCCAAGCCCCATGAGATATAAGAAGCCAGTAGTTTACTTGACCCACTGGTTCCATAAAGCCTTTTCTCTGAGGTGCTCCCAGTAATGTAGGTAGAGGTCCTCTGTCCTGGTACTCTAGACAAAGCCGAGGAAGATTGACGTTCAAGGTTGGACAGAGTAGCTGAGTTGGAGGAGCTCATCCATATAGTCCAAGACAAGCCCAAGCCCCATGAGATATAAGAAATCAGTACTTTACTTGACCCACAAACTGGTTCCACGAAGCCTCTTCCCTAAGGTGCTCCCAGTATGTTAGGTAGAGGTCCTGGTACCCTAGACAAAGCAGAGGAAGATTGAGGTTCAAGGTTGGACAGAGTAGCTGAGATGGAGGAGCTCATCCATGTAGTCCAAGACAAGCCCCATGAGATATAAGAAGTCAGTACTTTACTTGACCCACAGACTGGTTCCACAAAGCCTCTTCTCTAAGGTGCTCCCAGTAAGGTAGGTAGAGGTCCTTTGTCCCGGTACCCTAGACAAAGCAGAGGAAGATTGACGTTCAAGGTTGGACAGAGTAGCTGAGATGGAGGAACTCATCCATATAGTCCAAGACGAGCCCAAGCCCCATGAGATATAAGAAGCCAGTACTTTACTTGACCCACAAACTGGTTCCACAAAGCCTCTTCTCTGAGGTGCTCCCAGTAAGGTAGGTAGAAGTCCTCTGTCCTGGTATTCAACCCATGCAGTCTGGGAAGGGGGTGGAGCCATTTTTCCCAGCGAGGTCAGCTTGAAACATAGCGTACTGACCCTTTAATTTTATGCTGAAGGCCGACATTTTTTTTCCAGGTTCCTCAGAAGTCTTCTACAATAAAATGACTCGGGCCACCATCAAGCAGGAGCCCATCTTGTTTGAGGAAGGAGACCTTCCCCGTGCCGATATCTCCGAGCCGTCTGATGACACAGAAGCAACCGGTCGATTGACGGAGAAGACAATTGCGCCTCGTCTCGGGAGGTCGCCGAACAACGTTGAAGGACACACGCAGACGCAAAGTACGTCCAAGCTTAAGGCGGAGCCCCAAGTCCGCGAAGAAGAGAACGCAACCGACGGGGAGGGCTACCTTTTGCCGGAACAAAGGCATCTGTATAAAAACGTGTTGCCGGAGTCTTGTGAGGAGAAACCTGGTCCCGATGTTTGTAGATCTGCAAGTCTCCGGCGGTTTGATTCGTACGTCGAGGAGGAATCCGTCCAGTACAAGGAACAACGCGTCACGGATGGCGACTGCTACGACCGGGTGGACTATACGCTGCCGGACACGGAGGAGGACAGTGGCGAGGAGAACGGGTCACCTCAGCTGGAAGAAGACCCTTCCATAACAGTCATCGAGTACGACGATGGCCTGTACGGCTCCGCCTATTCTCCGGCCTCCGGGGACCACACGCGGCCGAGCTCGGAAAGCCAGGAATGCTTCGCCGTGAACGCCGACCTGACGAAGCGCCACCAGCACTCGCTCATCAACTTCGACTGCGGGAGCTGCTCGGCCAAAAACTCCATGTTCATCAGAAACGAGAAGCAGCTCTCCTGCCCCGACTGCGGCAAGACCTTCTCCGCCATCTCGCACCTCATCCGCCACCAGAGGATCCACACCGGGGAGAAGCCCTTTGCCTGCAGCGACTGTGGGAGGAGCTTCAACCAGAAGGCCACGCTAATCAAACACCAGAGGACGCACACCGGCGAGAAGCCGTTCGTCTGCTCCGACTGCGGCAAATGCTTCACCAGCAGCGCCAACCTGACCCAGCACCAGCGGGTCCACACCGGGGAGAAGCCGTACACCTGCACCGTGTGCGGGAAGAGCTTCCGCAGCAGCCCCAACCTCATCACGCACCAGAGGATCCACACGGGGGAGAAGCCGTACTACTGCGCCATCTGCGGCAAGTTCTTCACCAACAGCTCCGTCCTCGTCCGGCACCAGAAGACCCACACCGGGGAAAAGCCGTTCTCCTGTAACGTGTGCGGGAAAAGCTTCATCCAGAGCTGCCAGCTCAACAAACACAAGAGGGTGCACACTATACATTGACCCCGGCCTTCCGCCAGAGTCTCTAGTTAGTATCTAAATTGGCCACTAAGTGTTCTGGACTTGGGATTCGGGGATTTCCAAAACGGGGCCTGAAATTGGTTTTAAAGGCTAACACCACCCAAAATTGATATTTGAGTGAAAGCAATGGAGAAGTGAATAACAAGATGACCTCATAATGTCAGGGAGAGTCCATTGGTGAGATCTCTCCACAGTAGGTCTCTGTCCCTCCCACAATGGTAAGATTCCCCCCAATAGTTTGTGTCTCTGCCCCTCCCACAATGGTGAGATCTCCCCCCAGTAGTTTGTGTCTCTGCCCCTCCCACAATGGTGAGATTTCCTCCCACTAGTTTGTGTCTCTGCCCCTCCCCCAATGTTAAGATTTGTGAGATTTCCCCCCAGTAGTTTGTGTCTCTGCCCCTCCCACAATGGTGAGATTTCCCCCAGTAGTTTGTGTCTCTGCCCCTCCCACAATGGTGAGATTTCCTCCAGTAGTTTGTGTCTCTGCCCCTCCCACAATGGTGAGATTTCCCCCCAGTAGTTTGTGTCTCTGCCCCTCCCCTCACATTATGGTGGATCTGTCCTGGGAGGGCGGCGCCATCATTTGACCCTGTGATTGGCCTCGCAGGGAATTCTGGGGAGGAGATTTCACCAATGGAGTCAAAACTGAGGCCCTGATTTTTGGGAAGCCGACACTTCCTGTGGTGTCAGTCTCTGGGGCTCCCCCTCCGGTGTGCAGTGGAGTCTTCCTGTGACCCCTGCGTTACTTTGTGGTGAGGGAAGAACCACTGGGCACCATTAGGGGGTTGTTGGTCATCGGGAACTGTTGATCATGTGATCTTTCTACCTCCATCCCCCCAGAAGGACGAGGGTGAATCTCCCGGCGGGTCCGCCCCTGGTCGGAGATTGGGCGGATCTCTACCGAAGCGACACGAACGAGGCCAAGGATTGGTCGACCAACCATTGCTGATGCCGCCTTCTGATCCTCTATAACCCCGCCCCCTCCACGTGGTCTCTGTGAGGGTGTCCA
>NW_017308123.1:267520-269960 GCF_000935625.1 Nanorana parkeri | reverse complement strand
AATAAACTCATTTTTAGACATTTGTTACCGCATGTGGAATTTAATAAACGCATTCCGAATAAGATGAATCGCGGTGGGCGTGGTTAGTATGTAACGTGACCTGGTGGAGATATACGGAGGTCAAAGGATCGCCCCACACCAGGGTGATATTTCAGTTATAGGCGGAGTCTCTCTGCCAGCACTGGGAGGAGCCAGCGGCTGCATTTTCTCCATTCGTTTATGCCTCACTGCTGTTGGAGCTCCACCCTAGTGTCTTTGGGGACCCTTAAAAGTTGCAATCGGGGGGCCCGGTGCTGCAGTGCATCATGGGACGGGGGGAGAGGGGTCCATGGGAGGGCTCTGGTGCAAAGATGGCAGTGTAGTTATCTTATTGATGTGATCATTTTAAGCCCCACCCACTATACGACTACTCAAAAGGGGAATGAGGTGATCAATTTAAGCCCCACCCACTTTGTGACAGCTCAGAGGGGTAATGATGTAATCACTTTAAGCCCCATCTACTTTGTGACAGCTCAGAGGGGTAATGATGTGATCACTTTAAGCCCCACCCACTTTGTGACAGCTCAGAGGGGTAATTATGTAATCACTCTAAGCCCCACCCACTATACGACTACTCAAAGGGGTAATGAGGCGATCACTTTAAGCCCCACCCGCTAACGACTACTCAAGGGGTAATGTGATCACTTTAAGACCCACCCACTTAGTGTTCACATGGTTTCCCCTCTGAGCAGTCACAAGGTGGGTGGGGCTTAATGTGATTGGCTGATCTGTTACTTCCTGCCTATGCGTATCAGCTGATTTCCTGGTTCTGCGTTCCAGGCCTCAGTAAGGATCCCCGAGGGCAGTTTGTGGGTAGGAAGAGAGGGCGGGGCTTTACTGCTGCACTGCACCTCCCATAATGCACAGCATGCTGACTGTGTGGCAGGTTTTTGGGGGTGTTCTGTGTCTGAGAGACCCCAGTGTTGATCGGTGACCTTACTGGCTTTATTGTATGGAGGGTATCAGGAGCAAAGTGCAATCACCCATAGCAACCAAGGATAAAAACAGTTATCTATAGCAACCAAGGACAAGAACAGTAACCTATAGCAACCAAGGACAAGAACAGTAACCTATAGCAACCAAACCTATGTGCAGTAGCCCATAGAAAGCAAAGATAAGTGTGGTAGGCCCATAGCAACCAAAAGCTAAGCACAGTAACCCATAGCAACCAAGGACAGGTGCAGTGAACCCTTTAGCAACCAAATGTAAGAGCAATAACCCGCAGCAATCAGGAATAGGAGCTGTTAAGCCTAGCAACCAATCCATTTTGTACCTGCCTGATTGGTTGCTCTGGATCGAATCACTTACCAATCGGCACTGTGCCCCTCCCACCATTGGTGCAGGCTTTGGACAAGGCTCCCCACCCCCCATGGCACGCCATGATGTAGAGCTGGGCGGGGAACACAGGAAGGTCCTCCTCACTCTTCTCCCTCAGAGGTCTCCAGTCATTGCCATCCTTGTCCCATCCACACAATATAGAAGGTGGCGGCAGATATTGGAGAACGTTCACTGGTGATGGCCATGTATGGGGGGCCCCCCATGACCCCGCTCCCCCAAGCCAAGCCCAGCCTGGGAACATCTGATCAACCAGGGATGTCCATCACTGAACTTCCCCAAATATATCCCGAGTCCCCGTCTCTCCACAGGACCTACCAGCATGTTGTGTCACCGGATACAGACTTCCACGTTTGAGGGACCTTCCATTTGGAGGAGCTTCCTACGGCTGAGACATGTATGGGGCCCATCTGATATCTACAGGCAGATAGAACATCCCCTGCACCCCCAGAACTTCCATCCTATCATGCCTCATTCCCCCTCCCTCCATAGGCACTGCCATGTTGGGTCACCCAATGCAGACCTCTAGGTTTGAAGGACCTTCTACTTGTAGAACCTTCCTGTGTCTGAGACGTGTATGGGCCCCATCTGATATCTACCGGCATCTCGCCATGCCTCCTACCCAGTCCCTTCCCTCCATAGGTACCAACATGTTGGGTCACCCAATGTAGACTTCCATGTTTGAAGGAACCTCTATTCGGAGGAGCTTTCTACAAGTGAGAAGTCTTTGGGCCCCATCCGATATCTCCGTGCAGATAGAACATCCCTTGTACCCTCAATACATTCATCCTTGTATGCCTCCTGCCTCAGTCCCCCCTCCCTCCATAGGCACTGCCGTGTTGGGTCACCCGATGCAGACTTCAAGGTTTGAAGGACCTTCTACTTGTAGGACCTTCCTGTGCCTGAGATGTGTATGGGCCCCATCTGATATCTACAGGCAGATAGAACATCCCCTACATTTGGAGGACCTGATACCTACAGGCAGACAGAACACCCCCAATACTTCCATCTCAAGGTGCTTACTGAGTTGCTGATAACCCAATAGGATGCACCTCGGAAACCACCC
>NW_017308123.1:263439-267500 GCF_000935625.1 Nanorana parkeri | reverse complement strand
ATTATTAGTATTGTCCTGTACAGTCTCTTGAAATGCCCATCGTGCCCACCAGCAGAATGTTCAGGGTGGTGAAGTCGGTTCCGGTCATTGACCAGATGTCCTGAGCATTTCCCGCACGGCACTAGAGACACTTCGAGAGTCTGTACAGACTATGATTAGCATAGGTGCGGTCCTTTGTTAAATGCGGTCGGTGTCGGAGGAAGGCGGACAATCAACACACCGTTATATTTACTTTCACTTTGTTTTATTTACAGTTGAATTCCTGTCTCCTCGTCCGCGTGTGTCCGATGGTGCAGCATCAGCAAAGCCTTCTGGGCGAAGCGTTTCCCGCACACCGAGCAGCAGTATGGCTTCTCCGCCGCGTGGACCTTCTGGTGTTTGAGGAGATCGGGCCTACAAGTGAACCTCTGGTTGCAGTCTGAGCAGCAGAAGGACCGCGAGCCACCGTGCGTCCTTTGGTGCTTCATGCGGTCGGAATTAGTGGAGAAGGGTTTGCCGCACTCGGAGCACGGGTAGGGTTTCTCTCCCGTGTGGATCCGGCGGTGGACAATGAGGCTGGCGCTGCAGTTGAAGCTCTTGCCGCAGAAGGAACACGAGTAAGGTCTCTCCCCGGTGTGAATGCGCCGGTGCACCGTGAGGTGGGCGTTGCGGTTGAACCGTTTACCGCAGTCCGGGCAGGAGAACGGCCGCTCCCCCGTGTGAACCCTCTGGTGCAGAATCAGGTGGGCACTGCAGCTAAAGCATTTCCCGCACTCGCTGCAAGGGTAGACCTGCATCCCTTTGTGTAGTCTGTGGTGGACGGAGAGAAGGGAGCTCGTTGGGAAAGACTCTCCGCACTGTGAGCACAGGAACGACCGCATGCCTTTGTGGGTGGCTTGGTGCCGGAGGAGTTCGGGGCCGCTACCAAAATTTTTTTGGCAGAAGAAGCAGTAGTGGGGCCTGGCCCTGATGTACGTCTGGCGGCCCTGCGCGTACTGCATCTCTGCAGAATCGGCATTCATTGCGCTTTTGGCCCTGAAGTGCGGTTCCTCTTTAATACTTGGAGGAGCAATGTACTGCGATAGGTCCAGAGGCGTGTACATGCTTGGATGGGAGGTGCTTATCTGCTCCCATGAGATGGGCTCCTCCTTAATATGGAGACGGCCGTATTCTGAGGGGGCATAAATCTCCGCGTGCGATAGATCTTCTTCTAGGAGGGGCTCCTCTTTAATATGAGTAACTGTGTACTGTTCCTCTTGTGTCAGGGTGGAGATGTCCAAGTGATGTAGATGTTCCTCAGGTTCCTCCTCAACGTGGACTGGAAACACTACTGGAGGTGAATCTGCTGGTGGTAAAGCATTATGGTCAGGTCTTCAAAATACCAATCTACCCTTCACCAAGAGACCCGGGGCTCCGCCTCTTACCTGGAGATGTGAGGGCCAGGTGGTCCTCCATCACGACGTCCTTGTAGAGATCCCGGTGTCCTTCTAGATACTCCCACTCCTCCATGGAGAGATAGACAGAGACATCCTGACACCTTATAGGAACCTGACACACACAATGATACCGTCACCACCCAGACACGCCCCTTGTCTGTTCCTGGATCATGTCCCAGAATCCCCGGCACCGCTCACCTCTCCCGTTAGCAGCTCGAGGATCTTCTTGGTGACCTCCAAGATCTTTTTATCGTTGTTCTTCTTGGGCGTCAGGGAACGAGGTAGAGACAACGTGATGGTCGTATGGTCATGGGACTTCTCAGATGGACTCTATATATGAAAATAAAAGAGATGATAGTGAGGTCACTTGACCCATACGGACCTCCTCACCTCGACGTGTGACTAATATACATAGGAATGATGTCATGTGACCCTCCCAGAATCCTCCTCACCTCTCCGGTCAGCAGGTAGATGATCTCCAGGGTGAGGTTTAGTATCCTCTCCGTCATCTCGCTCCTCTTCTCGTCCATCTTCAGCTCGGGAACAGCGCTGTGACACCTTCAGACCTAGATAATGGGGAGGAGACCAAAATCAGAGCAACCAAGTAACCGTCAGAGTCCACCCCTAGTGTAGGCCTTGTCTTACGTGGAGCCATAGTCCATGACGTGCTGTACATACCGTTCTATGACCTACCCTATGTTAGACTCGGCCTGTGTGTAAGCCAAGCATGTGCTACAGGCAAGCAGAGGCTACATCAGACTCCTGATTGCCAAGGCCGAGGACACAGCAGGTGGCCAGTTCTAAACTGGTGGTTATGCTGCATGAGGAGAAAAGGGCTACAGGAGAGCCAACCACCCGCCATGCATACCGGCCCATGCACTCTTGGCATTGGTTGGGTGCTCCAAGGTCTTATCAAGCATGTTGATATTCCAAAGTGGCCAAAATCCACGAAGCTGGGAGGACAATGTATGTCGGACTATCAGACGGGGTCACTGAGTTCAAGGAGGACAAAGTATGTCGGAGTATCAGACGGGGTCACTAAATTTAAGGAGGACAACGTATGTCGGAGTATCAGACGGGGTCACTGAGTTCAGGGAGGACAACGTATGTCGGAGTATCAGACGGAGTCACTGAGTTCAGAGAGGACAACGTATGTCAGAGTATCAGACGAGGTCACTGAGTTTAAGGAGGACAACGTAGGTCAGAGTATCAGACGAGGTCACTGAGTTTAAGGAGGACAACGTAGGTCAGAGTATCAGACGAGGTCACTGAGTTTAAGGAGGACAACGTAGGTCAGAGTATCAGACGAGGTCACCTAGAAGAACTCAGCCTTGCCAAAGTATTTTGGCAATACGATCGTGTATCAGACGCGTTTGGTGCCGTTGATGAGAGGCCATCACCGACGTTCGGTCATCTACAAGGTCAACCGCGGCCAAGTAACATCAACTACCGTTCCTTACTTTCTGATGGCTCTCCTCTCCAGAGCAAACGTGCCACCTATGGGGAGCCGGCGCGGTCGTTATAGACTTGCGATGGTAAAAGCGCGTGCATGCGTTCATTGCTGGTGCGTGCGCGGGGTCGTCAATCTTTTCATTCGTCCGACTGTTACAAAGAAGTCTCACGGCGGCGTTGAAAACGAACGAACGCGAGAACATAATCGGCAACCGGAAACGGTCATGGTCCATGTGGCCCTAATTGGATTACCTCACCGACCGCACGAAGAGGCCAAACACACCTACAACCCCTCGCGGTCCATCTACGACGGCGGCCGATCCACGCCGAGCTTTCTACGTCCGTCCGATCGTTGGTGGAGAACCCAAAATGACCGACCAGTCGTGTCCTCACCTCCTCTGGAAGGATATCAGTGGAGGAGGAAGAAGAGACTCCAAATCCAAGTTTAACCCACCACTTCCTGCTTCTGCGTTCCAAGCCTCACTCCCAGCTCCAGTCACCTGACTACAAGGTCACGCCCCCCAGCTTCCTGTACCCATGATGCACTGCAGGCATCCTCACTTCCTGTGGACAGCCTCGTCCATGTGAGTAGAGAAGTGGCTGCCGTTGATTTGAGCGTGAACGTACAATGAGCTGTAGGAGGACGCCATGATGGAGGATCATTGAAGGCTGTCACCAAATCGACGATTACAGCCAATAAGTGTTGTCTCTCGGGGGCCACGCAGGGGTCCCCTTCATCAGGCTCAGAGATGACCCCCCCCCAAAACCGCGTGCGATGTGACGAATAAAAGGTCCCAGAGCTGCCGCTGTCTACTCCAATGGCCCACCGCGGAGCCGTCGATGATCAATTCCTTAACAACGCACGGGCGCGCTACGGCAACGTGCGGTTTTCCAACTACCTAATAAAGTTGGCCCGTCGTCGTCTCGGAAACCGTCGGGGTGCACTGTGTCCAAGGTGTAGCTCCACCACGCTTCTCTCCGGAGAAGTGATCTCGCCCCCGCCCTCTAGGGTGCGCGCGTACCTGCTCAACCACCATGCCTCCGAGGTCGTGCGTCCGGTGTCGTCTTTTTCTTGCGGCAAGGTGTGCCGCGACCGGTTCGTGTAGCTCTATCTCTTCCCCTTTAAGTGATCTGTGCCACTGGCTACACGTATGTCGCTTCTGTGTTTTTGGAAGGCCCCACAGTCACCAGTGC
>NW_017308123.1:234551-263420 GCF_000935625.1 Nanorana parkeri | reverse complement strand
TGTTTTACTGCCTGTTTATGTAGAAGTGGTCCGGTGGTGGATTGCTTGCATGAGGTGCCGGTGGGTGCGCCCCCCTCCGCAGCACTGGTCCTGAGCGCCGCTGTGCCCGCTGCAGGCCCGGGACCGGCACGGTGGCTCTGACAGGAGACCAGAGGTAGAGATCAGTACACGACCTCCTCTCCGGGGTCAGAATACAGGAAGTGATGGATATTGCATCACTTCCTGCATTCGACGGTCACTCCCTGGCCGGAGAGAAAAGCTGGTGAAGCAGATCTCGGCTTCATCAGCTTCTTTGGTGCTCCCTAGGTGACATTAGGGGTCTTATAGACCCCCTGATGTCGCCATAAAGAGGACCTGTCGCATCCTCTTTGCTATTACATAGGGGGGCTTCTTGGGCCGCCCCCCCTATGTGATAACAATAAAGATAAGTGGAAAAAAAACAAAATTAAAGTTAAAAAAAAAAAGTCACATAAAAAAGAATATAAAAAAAGCCCCATAAAGTCCCCAGACCCATATACACACGTGCAAACATGCGCCGGGTGAGCATACGTGTGAAAACGACTATTGCGCCGCACATGTTGCATATCACCGCGAATGTCGCAGTGTGAGTAGTAATTCTCGGGCCATCAATCACCGATAACACTAAACTGATGGGCAGTGGAAGCTTTTAAAGTGTCCCCTTTGTGGCTTCAGGGGCGCACACAGGGCTGAATACAGATGTCACCATGGCTGAATACAGATGTCACCAGGGCTAAATATAGATGTCACCATGGCTAAATATAGATGTCACCAGAGCTAAATACAGATGTTACCAGGGCTAAATACAGATGTCACCAGGGCTAAATACAGATGTCACCATGGCTAAATACAGATGTCACCAGGGCTAAATACAGATGTCACCAGAGCTAAATACAGATGTCACCATGGCTAAATATAGATGTCACCAGAGCTAAATACAGATGTTACCAGGGCTAAATACAGATGTCACCAGAGCTAAATACAGATGTCACCATGGCTAAATACAGATGTCACCATGGCTAAATATAGATGTCACCAGGGCTAAATACAGATGTCACCAGGGCTAAATACAGATGTCACCATGGCTAAATGCAGATGTCACCATGGCTAAATACAGATGTCACCAGAGCTAAATATAGATGTCACCAGAGCTAAATACAGATGTCACCATGGCTAAATATAGATGTCACCAGAGCTAAATACAGATGTTACCAGGGCTAAATACAGATGTCACCAGAGCTAAATACAGATGTCACCAGGGCTAAATACAGACGTCACCAGGGCTAAATACAGATGTCACCAGAGCTAAATACAGATGTCACCAGAGCTAAATACAGATGTCACCAGGGCTAAATACAGATGTCACCAGGGCTAAATACAGATGTCACTAGGGCTAAATACAGATGTCACCAGGGCCGCACACATGTCCCCACAGCCGAACAGAATAGTACTCTGCTTTGGGGACATGTGTTCTGCCCAGGCATTATCACGAGTACAAGCCACCCGGCTTCCTGATTGGCCGGCTCCATGCTCCCTCGTCACTTGGTGACGAGGGAGCATGGAAACGGCTTTCCAGCTAATCGGGAAGCCGGGCGGTGAGTCATTACACGCCGCCTGGCTTCCTTAAAGGGACTTCCGGTATCGGTATTCGGTATCGGCGCGTACATTATCGTTACTTGATACCGAAAAACTGTCATTGGTTGCATCCCTAATCTGGAAAGAAGGCCCCTTAATACCTGATGCTCCTGCAAAAGAGGAGGGACTGGGAACTCCCTGAATGCTGATGAGGGGGTCTGAGGGCAATCAAATTATGGAACCCCACCACTGCAGACCTACGCAGCTCTCTCTAGAAGTCTGATACTGCACATCACCAATCCAGATCCAGGATCACTGTCATCAGAGTTAGCTTGTATGTGTATAAGGCTGCAGTTACTTTACTCCACACTAGGTGGTGACCTTACTGGTGCACAGACAGGAAGTGAGGTCAGTTTATAAACAGGAAGTTCCGGGTGAGAGGTGAGTCAGGAGGAAGTAGAGAGGAGACATTGCTGGAACTGGCAGCAGAGGAGGTGATAAGATATTATTTTATATATACACCCAGTAACCCCCCCCGTCATGTCCGTCCTCGTCCTCCGTAGTCACTGTGACTTCTATTTCCAACAGGAGCTGTGACTTATCAAAGGATATATTGATTGCATCTGACATATACCGTAGTGCTGTACAGAGAACACGGAGACAGTGACACCAGATGATCCTCTCCATTAGACGACAAATCTGCCCGGCGCTGAAAATCAGAAAAGTCTATAAAAAGGGACTTCCTGTGCAGATCACATGACCACAGGAATGAGAATGGACAAGCAGCGAAGTCACATGACTGAGAGGATACTAAACCTCACCCTGGAGATCATCTACCTGCTGACCGGAGAGGTGAGGAGGATTCTGGGAGGTCACATGACCTGACCGGAGAGGTGAGGAGGATTCTGGGATTCTAACATGATGTTCCTATTGGTTTCTCCATCCAGAGTTTTCCTCTACTGAAGTCTGGTGATCATGTGACCATCACGGTGCCCCCATGTGACTCCCTAAAACCCGAGAGACCCAACATGGAGAAGATTCTAGAAGTCACCAAGAAGATGATGGAGCTGCTGACGGGAGAGGTGAGCGGTGCCGGGGATTCTGGGACATGATCCGGGAACAGACAAGGGGTGTGTCTGGGTGGTGACGGGAGAGGTGAGCGGTGACGGGGATTCTGGGACATGATCCAGGAACAGACAAGGGGCGTGTCTGGGTGGTGACGGTATCATTGTGTGTGTCAGGTTCCTATAAGGTGTCAGGATGTCTCTGTCTATCTCTCCATGGAGGAGTGGGAGTATCTAGAAGGACACCGGGATCTCTACAAGGACGTGGTGATGGAGAATGCCCCGCCCCTCACATCACCGGGTAAGAGGAGAGAGCAGTAGGGAGGCTCCGCCTACATCCCCCATCATCTGATACACACATAGAAACAATGTATTCAGTCAGTGTGTGTGTTTCCTACAGATGGATCCAGTAAGAGGAACCCACCAGAGAGATGTCCCCGCCCTCTGTATTCCCGGGATCCCACCATGGAAGATCTCACCCTCCCCCACCATGATCAGGTCGGTGGGAATGAACATCTGAAACATTTGTGGCCTTGCTGAGGCCGCCTTTTCAGATGAAATACAAATCTTATAGGCCGATGTCCTTTCTGAAGTTTTATGATATTGTTTATCTATATTTTGTGGTGGAAGAGTGAAGATCGGGGGAATATAAAAGCTGAGAGTGAAGCAGAAGAAGAACGGGAGGTCAACGTAAGGGTTGGCCAGCAGTCAATGGAGGAGGCTGGATTCGTGGTGGAATCTTCTCTGAACATCACCAAAGGTCATTGTAAAGTTTTTTTAATATAATTAATAATTTCCTTTTCTGGTCGGTTGCCGAGGAAACGTATTCTAAGAGATGTCGGCCGGCATTGATTATATTCTCTGAAGCCTTTTCTTCTTCTCTTCCAGCCGATGAAGGTGATATGGAGAAAGCCTCTGAGGAAGAGTCCTTCTTATCTCCCGAGTGTAAGACCGAAAATGAGGACTTCACAGATGATTCTTCGACAGAAAACCCCATCACTACAAATCTACGGGGAGGACTTCACCGGACGGGTAGAGTGCCAGATCCCTCACATCCCGAAGAACCTTCTCCTGATGTATCTAACACCATCACCCGAGATGTCCATCACCACGCAGAGAGGTCCCAGGATCCTTCTTCTCCAGGCAAGTCCCCGGGCAGGAATGAAGTCCATCCACGCGGTGACTCTGATAAAAGTGCCATGCCGACTCCGCGGATAGAGAGGCCCTTCGCCTGCCCGGAGTGCGGCAAGGGATTCGCCCAGAAGCCAGATCTTGAGGAGCACCAGAAGATTCATACCGTAGGGCGTCCCTTTCCATGCTCCGAGTGCTGGAGGAGCTTTTTCCGCAAGTCAGACCTCGTCCGCCACCGCCGGACTCACACCGGGGAGCGGCCCTTTACCTGCTCGGAGTGTGGCAAGTGTTTCGCCCAAAGGTCGGTCCTCAAGCAGCACCACAGAATCCACAGCGGCGAAAGGCCCTTCCCCTGCGACTACTGCGGCAAGTTTTTTAACCACAAGTCCACCCTCACTAAACACCGGAGGACTCACACGGGCGAGCGCCCGTTCCCTTGCACCGAGTGCGGCAAGTCCTTCTCCAGGAAGTCCATCTTGGTGGCGCACCAGCGCTTCCACTCCCGGGAAAAACCGTTCCCTTGCCCCGAGTGCGGGAAGTATTTTCGACACAAGTCCCACCTGGCTGAGCACCGTAAGATTCACACGGGCGAAAAACCTTTCTCGTGCTCCGAGTGCGGCAGACGTTTCCGGTTCAAGTCGGACCTGGTCCGGCACCTGAGGACCCACTCGGGCCTGGGGCCTTACCCCTGCCCGGAGTGTGGGAAGAGCTTCAAGCATCAGTCCGACCTCACCATCCACCAGAAGAGCCACAGGGACCTCAAACCTTTTCCTTGCACGAGCTGCGCCGAAACGTTTGTGCAGAAGGCCGACCTTCTTAACCATCAGAGAACTAACTCTCATTGAAAGGAAAAAACTTTATTTGTAGGGCGTTTCACCCAAAGAGGACAAGTCCTGGCCAAAAGCACAATTCAGAAGTGAACCTGTACAATGTTAACTCCTCCAAGACTTCGTCTTCAGAGCTTGTAGGCTGGCCCCACGATTGTTAGGCGTTCCTCCTCCAGATGCTCATGGAATCCAAAAACACATCAGTAGGCCATTTGGTTCTTGGCCCACGTTGGTCCTACCGTGTGTGTCGGTATTATCACGGTGGGGACATTAGATTGTAAGCTCCTCTGGTGCTAGGATTGTGCTTCCGCCATGTCTGTGACCGGACTCTGTTGGTTCAACATAAATACACAAAATAAATTTTAGCCTACAACAGAAATGGTGGTTTCCTCCTTCTTTCTTGTCCAGTGACCCCGAGGTGTCTCTGGGAGGTCCTCTGAGCTGTACACGCCTCGGACCTTTCTCAGCTTCCCATCCGCAGTCTGTAGAGTCATGTTCCCGGCCACGGCTCCCCATGGAGGAGGGACTACTAACCTATGCTCCTCACCCCCCGGCATCAAAGGGTTGAGGTCTGCCAGAAGGTAACCCCCATATCTCTACTGATGGTGTGTGTATGGTGATGGGACTGTCCTCCATGGTGTGTGTAGGGTGCTGGGACTGTCCTCCATGGTGTGTGTGGTGTTGGGACTGTCCTCCATGGTGTGTGTAGGGTGCTGGGACTGTCCTCCATGGTGTGTGTAGGGTGCTGGGACTGTCCTCCATGGTGTGTGTAGGGTGATGGGACTGGCCCCATGGTGTGTGTAGGGTGCTGGGACTGTCCTCCATGGTGTGTGTAGGGTGATGGGACTGGCCCCATGGTGTGTGTAGGGTGCTGGGACTGTCCTCCATGGTGTGTGTAGGGTGATGGGACTGGCCCCATGGTGTGTGTAGGGTGCTGGGACTGTCCTCCATGGTGTGTGTAGGGTGATGGGACTGGCCCCATGGTGTGTGTAGGGTGCTGGGACTGTCCTCCATGGTGTGTGTAGGGTGTTCCTGGATCATGTCCCACAATTCCCGGCACCGCTCACCTCTCCCGTCAGCAGCTCCATCATCTTCTTGGTGACTTCTAGACTCTTCCCCATGTCGGGTCTCTCGGGTTTTAGGGAGTCACATGGAGACGCTGTGATGGTCACATGATCACCGGACTTCAGAAGAGGAAAACTCTGGATGGAGAAACCAATAGGAACATCATGTTAGAATCCCAGAATCCTCCTCACCTCTCCGATCAGGTCATGTGACCTCCCAGAATCCTCCTCACCTCTCCAGTCAGCAGGTAGATGATCTCCAGGGTGAGGTTTAGTATCCTCTCGGTCATGTGACTCCGGTCCTTCTCCATCCTCCTGACAATAGGGAGCGATGACGGTCACTTAGGAAACTGCCCTCTACTTCTGTACATGGCCGTGGCGGGGGGCGGTGTCTCGGGTGATCCCGCCATGTTCTCAGTTTCTCATAAATCTTATGAGGACTTCATCGGTGTCAGCCACCAATTTGATTGCTAGCTCTTTGACAATCTCCCCCTTTTGCTGCCTTGGGTGGGGCTTTTCTATCTGTAGTTGATTTGAAGGTAGCACTCGCTTTGGAGGACGGACATGAAGGGGGGGGTTCCTGGGTGTACATATAAAATAATATCTTATTACCTCCTCTGCTGCCAGTTCCAGCAATGTCTCCTCTTTACTTCCTCCCAACTCACTTCTCACCTGGAACTTCCTATTTATATGTGATGTCACTTCCTGCGTATGTGGTCCACCAAAACTACCTGAGATTGCCAACTGGTGGACATTCCCTAGTTCCTTTCCATGCTTGTGTTCCCTACTCCTCACCCCCGTTCAACATTGCTAACCCCTGCTCCTCACCCCCCATCCAACATTGCTAACCCCTGCTCCTCCCCCCCCATTCAACATTGCTAACCCCTGCTCCTCCCCCCCCATTCAACATTGCTAACCCCTGCTCCTCCCCCCCCATTCAACATTGCTAACCCCTGCTCCTCCCCCCCCATTCAACATTGCTAACCCCTGCTCCTCCCCCCCCATTCAACATTGCTAACCCCTGCTCCTCCCCCCCCATTCAACATTGCTAACCCCTGCTCCTCCCCCCCCATTCAACATTGCTAACCCCTGCTCCTCCCCCCCCATTCAACATTGCTAACCCCTGCTCCTCCCCCCCCATTCAACATTGCTAACCCCTGCTCCTCCCCCCCCATTCAACATTGCTAACCCCTGCTCCTCCCCCCCCATTCAACATTGCTAACCCCTGCTCCTCCCCCCCCATTCAACATTGCTAACCCCTGCTCCTCCCCCCCCATTCAACATTGCTAACCCCTGCTCCTCCCCCCCCATTCAACATTGCTAACCCCTGCTCCTCCCCCCCCATTCAACATTGCTAACCCCTGCTCCTCCCCCCCCATTCAACATTGCTAACCCCTGCTCCTCCCCCCCCATTCAACATTGCTAACCCCTGCTCCTCCCCCCCCATTCAACATTGCTAACCCCTGCTCCTCCCCCCCCATTCAACATTGCTAACCCCTGCTCCTCCCCCCCCATTCAACATTGCTAACCCCTGCTCCTCCCCCCCCATTCAACATTGCTAACCCCTGCTCCTCCCCCCCCATTCAACATTGCTAACCCCTGCTCCTCCCCCCCCATTCAACATTGCTAACCCCTGCTCCTCCCCCCCCATTCAACATTGCTAACCCCTGCTCCTCCCCCCCCATTCAACATTGCTAACCCCTGCTCCTCCCCCCCCATTCAACATTGCTAACCCCTGCTCCTCCCCCCCCATTCAACATTGCTAACCCCTGCTCCTCCCCCCCCATTCAACATTGCTAACCCCTGCTCCTCCCCCCCCATTCAACATTGCTAACCCCTGCTCCTCCCCCCCCATTCAACATTGCTAACCCCTGCTCCTCCCCCCCCATTCAACATTGCTAACCCCTGCTCCTCCCCCCCCATTCAACATTGCTAACCCCTGCTCCTCCCCCCCCATTCAACATTGCTAACCCCTGCTCCTCCCCCCCCATTCAACATTGCTAACCCCTGCTCCTCCCCCCCCATTCAACATTGCTAACCCCTGCTCCTCCCCCCCCATTCAACATTGCTAACCCCTGCTCCTCCCCCCCCATTCAACATTGCTAACCCCTGCTCCTCCCCCCCCATTCAACATTGCTAACCCCTGCTCCTCCCCCCCCATTCAACATTGCTAACCCCTGCTCCTCCCCCCCCATTCAACATTGCTAACCCCTGCTCCTCCCCCCCCATTCAACATTGCTAACCCCTGCTCCTCCCCCCCCATTCAACATTGCTAACCCCTGCTCCTCCCCCCCCATTCAACATTGCTAACCCCTGCTCCTCCCCCCCCATTCAACATTGCTAACCCCTGCTCCTCCCCCCCCATTCAACATTGCTAACCCCTGCTCCTCCCCCCCCATTCAACATTGCTAACCCCTGCTCCTCCCCCCCCATTCAACATTGCTAACCCCTGCTCCTCCCCCCCCATTCAACATTGCTAACCCCTGCTCCTCCCCCCCCATTCAACATTGCTAACCCCTGCTCCTCCCCCCCCATTCAACATTGCTAACCCCTGCTCCTCCCCCCCCATTCAACATTGCTAACCCCTGCTCCTCCCCCCCCATTCAACATTGCTAACCCCTGCTCCTCCCCCCCCATTCAACATTGCTAACCCCTGCTCCTCCCCCCCCATTCAACATTGCTAACCCCTGCTCCTCCCCCCCCATTCAACATTGCTAACCCCTGCTCCTCCCCCCCCATTCAACATTGCTAACCCCTGCTCCTCCCCCCCCATTCAACATTGCTAACCCCTGCTCCTCCCCCCCCATTCAACATTGCTAACCCCTGCTCCTCCCCCCCCATTCAACATTGCTAACCCCTGCTCCTCCCCCCCCATTCAACATTGCTAACCCCTGCTCCTCCCCCCCCATTCAACATTGCTAACCCCTGCTCCTCCCCCCCCATTCAACATTGCTAACCCCTGCTCCTCCCCCCCCATTCAACATTGCTAACCCCTGCTCCTCCCCCCCCATTCAACATTGCTAACCCCTGCTCCTCCCCCCCCATTCAACATTGCTAACCCCTGCTCCTCCCCCCCCATTCAACATTGCTAACCCCTGCTCCTCCCCCCCCATTCAACATTGCTAACCCCTGCTCCTCCCCCCCCATTCAACATTGCTAACCCCTGCTCCTCCCCCCCCATTCAACATTGCTAACCCCTGCTCCTCCCCCCCCATTCAACATTGCTAACCCCTGCTCCTCCCCCCCCATTCAACATTGCTAACCCCTGCTCCTCCCCCCCCATTCAACATTGCTAACCCCTGCTCCTCCCCCCCCATTCAACATTGCTAACCCCTGCTCCTCCCCCCCCATTCAACATTGCTAACCCCTGCTCCTCCCCCCCCATTCAACATTGCTAACCCCTGCTCCTCCCCCCCCATTCAACATTGCTAACCCCTGCTCCTCCCCCCCCATTCAACATTGCTAACCCCTGCTCCTCCCCCCCCATTCAACATTGCTAACCCCTGCTCCTCCCCCCCCATTCAACATTGCTAACCCCTGCTCCTCCCCCCCCATTCAACATTGCTAACCCCTGCTCCTCACCCCCCATCCAATGCTGCTATTCCCTGCTCCTGAGTCCCCCATCCAGCACTCCTGTTTCCCGCTGCTCACCCCTCATCGAATGCTAGGGTCCCCAAACCTCAACCCTCATCCAAGTTACAGTCCCCTGCTCCTTATTGGATATTGTGGTCCCTGGCTCCTCTCCCAGCATCCAATGCTGTTGTCCTCCACTCCCCATCCCTAAAGTCACGTGTGTGTCCTCCACTCCCCATCCCTAAAGTCATGTGTGTGTCCTCCCCTCCTCATCCCTGAAGATTACGACACCTTGAAGATTGTTTAATCCAAACTGTGCGTCTTTGATATAAGACCCATGGGCCAACGGTTACGATGGGCATCTGTCTCTTTCAGGAGTGCAGGTGGAGATAACCATGAAGTGTCCTGAAGTAGAGTAGTCAGTGCCGCATGGGCTGAGTGCTACATTGACTTCCCCATCGGGACCTATGACTCTAACGTGGGCAACCGCAGCTATGCCTTCCATGGGTGCATCAGAGAAGACCTGGATCTCTCTTCCGGTAGCATTCTTTAGGAACGCAAGGGTGTAAGAAGAGCGTGGTGTCTGAACTTGTTCAGATGCCTTCAGGGACTCTTCCCATGATTCCCATCTTTGTTGTCTCTCTTTAGGTAATGGGGTGGGGTGTCCCAGTCTGAGTTTTCGGAAGTAAGCTGTCTTAGTAGTATCTTCCCGGAATGGTATGGGGGTGGTGTGAAACCTAGCGGATCCTAAATGCTGTTTACTACAGACAACTGCTCGTTGTGTGAAGGGTGTGAAGGCTAATGCTTGAGATGTGAATGTGTCTCGCGTGACATCCCAAAGCAATCCAAGACCAGGTCTAGGTCCTAGGTGGAATCCCTTTACACTGCCAGCATAGTCCTCAGAGAGAAAGGCTCTCCTTACCGTGTCGCTGTTGGAGGCCATTTTGTGAAGCCTGAGGTTGGCATTGGCAAGCTTTTCTGAGTTCTGGTCAGAAGCTTCTTCTTCTGTAGGCCGAGTATCACGTACCTGGTAGAGAACCGAGTAGTTGTGAAAGCCTGCTTTGAAACTCTTGTCCCACACCCCTGAGAGTGGTGAGAGGACAGAGAGCAGCACCGGTGCCAGAGGGTGCAGGGTCCTGGGTGAGTCCGAAGCTGGTCTTCAAGGAAGTAGGTGTAGATGCAGCTGGAAGGACCACCAGGAACACGACTGGAGAAGGACGAAGTCAGGCAGGCCAGGGTCAACTCCGATCGGGCAGCGAAGTACAAGGCGGCAGGCAGACGAGTAGTCGAGGAGCAAGCAGAGGTCACGGGCGGCAGCAGTCGGGCATAGTCAAGGCGATCCGGGTCAGGCAGCAGAACACTGGAACAGGCAGAGGCACAGGAACACACGCACAGGAGCTGAAAGACCATCCAGCAATGATCCATAGGACTGGCAAGTTTAAATAGGGCCATCTATACAGAGAAGCTGCATCACTTCCTGTGCGCCACGTCAGCACGTTTCTACGCGCACGTTCGTTGAGCGCGCAAATGCGGAAGACAGGCGTACGCACATGCGCAGAAGCACCCGCACGGCCAGGTATAGTCTTACACAGAGATCCAAACGTCTACGTTAGAAGTTCCTTTCAACAAACTGAGGTGCATCAGATCCAAATAACTTGAGCTGTCCATAAATGGCTACTGCGGGAGAAGGACGGTTACCGAAAACGCGCACCTTCATCCGGTAGTCTCTGACTTCTTTGATGGCATCATTATTGCGGAACCTAAGGGAGTTTCTGAGGTCTTCACGAACAATGGAACGTTTGCTGAATGGCCGCCGTCACGGCACCTGCTTCTGGTCTGAGGTGGAGTAGAACTCCTAATGAGGTGGTTGTTCAGGTTGGGCCCAGTGAGAAGATTGTTGAGGGAAACGCCTTCATAGCGAGCGCTTGAGTCGAAGACCACCCTGATCTGGTCTGGTTTGCGAGGATGGTGGGCACCAAAAGATGGGCGATGCCAACATTCCTCTCCTTCCGTAAGAGATACTGCGGACTCGACTCTCGAACACCTTCTCCATAAAGTCAACAAAGTGTTTTCCATTAGACAGAACGTGTGTCTTGAAGGAACAAACTGAGAAAGACCTTCTAGTCTTACCCCAGCAGACGTCACCAATGGTGACCCAGCCTAGACACAGGTGTTGGGCATATGATGCATCACGTGGCCCGTTGATTTGTTGGCGAACCTTGTGCACCCCAAGGATGTCTCTGCCAAGTAACAGAAGGATATCAGCATTTTTGTCAAGAGCTGGTATTTGGTCAACTATGTCTCTCAAGTGAGAGTGGTGAAAGGAAGCTTCGGGAGTAGGGATCGCCTCTTCAGATTCCATCTCTGTGTCCATGCGCAGAGCTTTAGCTTCCATCTCTGTGTCCATGCGTTTATCTTCAGCTTCCATCTCTGTGTCCATGCGCAGAGCTTCAGCTTCCATCTCTGTTTCCATGCGTGGGGCTTCAGCTTCCATCTCTGTGTCCTTGCGTGGAGCTTCAGCTTCCATCTCTGTTTCCGTGGAGCTTCAGCTTCCATCTCTGTTTCCATGCGTGGGGCTTCAGCTTCCATCTCTGTGTCCTTGCGTGGAGCTTCAGCTTCCATCTCTGTTTCCGTGGAGCTTCAGCTTCCATCTCTGTTTCCATGTGTGGAGCTTCAGCTTCCACCTCTGTGTCCTTGTGTGGGGCTTCAGCTTCCATCTCTGTTTCCATGCGTGGAGCTTCAGTTGTGTGACTCTCACTCCTGCTCTTGTCTTTGTAGTACTACGGTAAGTTGTCTCTCTCACGTTTGAGTTAATGAATTCCCAAAATTATTTCAGTGACTTTTTTATTGTTGTACCGCTTTAAGAACGGTACCTAACCTCCCTGGTCACATGGTTTCCCTTCCACCTACATTAACCAGCACCTCCCCGCAATACACATTGCTCCCCAGGTCACTGCACCTCCATACCCACCCTTTTAGTCCCATGTATTGTCCATACTGCCTGCTTGTTGCCCCATGTATTGTCATGATTGCCCCCTTGTTGCCCCATGTATTGTCATGATTGCCCCTTTGTTGCCCCATGTATTGTCATGATTGCCCCCTTGTTGCCCCATGTATTGTCATGATTCTCTACTTGTTGCCCCATGTATTGTCATGATTGTCCTCTTTTTGCCCCATGTATTGTCATGATTCTCTACTTGTTGCCCCATGTATTGTCATGATTGCCCGCTTGTTGCCCCATGTATTGTCATGATTGCCAGCTTGTTGCCCCATGTATTGTCATGATTATGCCCTTGTTGCCCCATGTATTGTCATGATTATGCCCTTGTTGCCCCACATATTGTCATGATTGCCCCCTTGTTGCCCCATGTATTATCATGATTGCCCGCTTGACGCCCCATGTATTATCATGATTGCCCCCTTGTTCCCCCGTGTATTATCATAATTGCCCCCTTGTTGCCCCATGTATTGTCATGATTGCCCGCTTGTTGCCCCATGTATTCCATGTATTGTCATGATTGCCCGCTTGTTGCCCCATGTATTATCATGATTGCCCGCTTGTTGCCCTATGTATTGTCATTATTCCCCCCTAAAAAAAAACCAATATTTTCACCACGCCCCCCCCCAGGATAATCTGGGGCTCATGCCGTGTGTGGAAAAAGTTATCAGCTCACAAGGTTTCTGGCAGGATCAACGGGTCTTTATTTGCACTTATTGAACAGATACAACAAAACACTTGCAATGGGATATTTAACAGACCAACAAAAAAAAGCAATTCATTTTTTAGGGTATACATTTCCTTTAAATATTGGATAGTCCAGGGTGTACCCCTTTAAGAACATGATTTCATCATGTAGATTTTCTATGGACAAATCAGATGAGCCATAGAAGCCACCAATCATGCACAGCAGTATCAGCAGCTGTGTGTACTCTGATGCCTGATTAGATTTTCTTTATGTTTAAAACTTTTCCCGCACTCCGAACATGAAAAAGGACACTTGCGACTGTGACGTCTCTGGCTTTTAAGGAGGCTTCCTTTTTCTGTGAAACACTTCCCGCCAGCCGAACACAAAAAAGGTTGCTCGCCCATGTGAACTCTCTGGTGTATTAGAAGTCCTCTTTTCACGGAGAAACACTTCCCGCACTCTGAACAGGAATAAGGACGCTGGCCCCTGTGAATTCTCTGGTGTATGAGAAGTTTTCCTTTGCCAGCAAAACATTTTCCGCACTCCGAACACGGAAAGGGGCGTTCGCCGGTGTGAATTGTCTTGTGTATAAGAAGGCTTCCTTTCACAGAGAAACCTTTTCCGTACGTGTGAATTTTCTGGTGTCTTTGAAGGTGTTCTTTCTGAACGAAACATTTTCCGCACTCTGAACATGAAAAAGGATGCTCACCAGTGTGACTTCTCTGGTGTCTGATAAGTGTATTGTTTCTGGTGAAACTTTTCCCACAATCTAAACATGAATGCGGATGCCCATCTGTGTGTCCTGTATGGTGTATGAGAAGAGTTCTTTTCTCGATGAAACATTTCTCGCACTCTGAACAGGTGAAAGGATGCTTACCGGTATGAATTCTATGGTGCTCCACAAGGTCTTCTCTCTGAATGAAACATTTCCCACACTCAAGACATGAGAATGACTGGTCATCTGCGAGTATTTTCTGGTTTATATTAAGCTTTTCCTTCTGACTAAAACATCTCCGGAAATCTGAACAGGAAAAATGTTCCTCACCGGTGTGAATTCTCTGGTGTCTAAGAAGTTCTCCTTTCACAGTGAAGCTTTTTCCGCACTCCGTACATGAAAAAGGACGCTCGCCTTTGTGAATTCTTTGGTGTCTGAGAAGCGCTCTGTTTTTTGTGAAACGTTTGCCACACTCTAAGCATGACCATAAATTCCCTCCTGGGAGATCTCCTTTACGGCCTAAAGAAGAATCCAGGAGGTGAGATGGATCTTTTGATCTGTCCACCCTGGGAGATATTAGAGGGTCATCTGAAGTCCTAGTCTGTGATGGATCAGAAGGTTCCTCAGGATTAGAGGGATCCACTGGTGTCTCCAAACGGGAAGGTCTGCGATGTCTCTTATGAGGAATGGGATTCACTCCCGGAGAATGTTGTGTGATGTCATCGTCTTCTGGCTTATAATCTGGAGGTAAAATAAGACGTCCCTCCGAGGAATTCCGGACAGAGTGTCCATCTGTAAGAAGAGAATATGGACCTTCATATGGTGTACAGTATCTCCTCCTCATTTGTTGGTCACATGACGTTATATTGGGGAAGGGAGATGGACCTTCATATGGTGTACAGTATCTCCTCCTCATTGGTTGGTCACATGACGTTATATTGGGGAAGGGAGATGGACCTTCATATGGTGTACAGTATCTCCTCCTCATTGGTTGGTCACATGACGTTATATTGGGGAAGGGAGATGGACCTTCATATGGTGTACAGTATCTCCTCCTCATTGGTTGGTCACATGACGTTATATTGGGGAAGGGAGATGGACCTTCATATGGTGTACAGTATCTCCTCCTCATTGGTTGGTCACATGACGTTATATTGGGGAAGGGAGATGGACCTTCATATGGTGTACAGTATCTCCTCCTCATTGGTTGGTCACATGACGTTATATTGGGGAAGGGAGATGGACCTTCATATGGTGTACAGTATCTCCTCCTCGTGTTGGTCACATGACGTTATATTGAGGGATTGAGATGGACCTTCATATGGTGTACAGTATCTCCTCATTTGTTGGTCACATGACGTTATATTGGGGAAGGGAGATGGACCTTCATATGGTGTACAGTATCTCCTCCTCATTGGTTGGTCACATGACGTTATATTGGGGAAGGGAGATGGACCTTCATATGGTGTACAGTATCTCCTCCTCATTGGTTGGTCACATGACGTTATATTGAGGAATGGAGATGGACCTTCATATGGTGTACAGCAGGGATGTCAAACTCAATTTAATCGTGGGGCCTAATCAACATTATGGTTGCCCTCAAAGGGCCTGTAAGACTATATAAATGTATCTAATCTTTATCATAATTGCCTCTGCATTCGATTATCACGGGTTTTAGTAATAACTTAATACCTAGATCTGAAAGTAGAAGTCTAGGAAATGGCCTGGTGGGCCGGATTCGGCCCCTGGGCCTTGAGTTACATTGAGGAATGAAGGTTGACCTCTGCAGCAGAAGACATTGTAAACCTAAAAATGCCGACAATAGTGAGATGAGCAGCACTGATGATGAGTTACCTGAGCTGATATCTGGAGAAGGTTCCTCCTCTTTATCTGTGTCCATCATCTCAACCTCCTCTGAACCCCGCTGATCGCCCGTCACATATATCTCTTCTTCCTCCTTTTTAACCTTAATCTTCAGTTCTTCATCCTAAACCGAGAAAATGGCAGAATATAAACTTAAATGTTATCTCTTAAGAGTTTGGGATCAATTAGAGTTTTGGGATCCACCTACCTGGTCATGGTGGGGGACGGTGAGATCTTCCTGGGTGGGATCCCGGGAATACAGAAGACGGGGACATTTCTTTGGTGTGGTTCTGCTACTGGATCCATCTGTAGGAATTAGATATGAGGGATGAAGGAGGATCTAGGTGGACTCTTTCCAATAACAAACTCTCTTCAGGAGAACGTCATTATGGACAACCTACATATCACTCTCTTGGGATGGTTTCCTTTAAGTAAGGAAAGGAAAATATGAATGAGTTCTGTGTATAAGGTTCACGCTCACCTTTGGTGATATCCGGAGACGATTCCTCCTTATTTTCTGTCATCAACACCCCAGTTTCCTCAGTTGACTGATGATCACCCCTCACGTTGACCTCCTCTTCTTCTTCTCCTTTATTGTCCGCTTTCATACTCATCAGATCTTCACAATTCTATGGTAAGGTATTAAAAAAGAACGTCTTAGAAACCTCCAAATGTAGACTATAAGATTTTCACTTTATCTGAGGTGACCCAACATAGAGGCTTACATATGTTTTGGGTTCCACCTACCTGATAATGTTGAGCATAGTTGTGATCTTCTAGTGTGGAATCCCGGGAATCCAGAGGACGGGGACATCTCTCTGGTGACTCTTCGTTACTGGATCCATCTGTAGGAAACAATTGGAGATGATTAGGGGGAAGGGGGGTGGACCCATATTCTGCTCTTTCCATTAATCTTAACGTTCTTCAACATTTCTGAAGAATGACCAGAGAAAATCTACATACTTCTCCGTCCTTCAAATGGACAACCAAGAAAAGGAAAATATGGATCAGCTCTGTCTAGAACATTTACATAGACTCACCTTTGGTGATGTCCGGAGAATATTCCTCCTCATGTTCTGTCACCATCATCCCAGCTTCTTCTGTTGACGGCTGATCACCCCTCACGTTGATGATCTCTTCTTCTTCTCCGGTTTTATTATCGGCTTTCATATTCCCCCGATCTTCACACTTCCATCCCAAAACATTGAAAAGGAACGTCTTAATACTTCAGAAAGAACTCTTTCAGTTCATTTTAAAACATAGCAGTGAGGACCATGTGTGTCTCATACGTTCAGTTCCTCCTACCTGATACGGTTGAGCATAGTTGTGATCTTCTTGGGTGGAATCCTCGGAATACAGAGGACGGGGACATCTCTCTGGTGGGTTCCTCTTACTGGATCCATCTGTAGGAAACACACACACTGACTGAATACATTGTTTCTATGTGTGTATCAGATGATGGGGGAACTAGGTGGAGCCTCCGTACTGTGCTCTCCTCTTACCCGGTGATGTGAGGGGCGGCTGATCCTCCATCGTGACCTGAAAAGATTCCACCTCCTTAAGTGGCGCCAACATTTCAACCTGCTCCATGGACTGATCGCCCCCCACGTACGTCTGTTCTACGTTGACCTCAACTTTTAGATCTATCAGATCTTTACCCTAAAACAAGAAAATGGAAAATGTAATCATGTAGGACCACATCGAAATGATCTCCGAGTCCACACAATGTCTCGTACTGTTGAGGCATCATCATGGTCTAGATGCTCCGTCCCACCAACCTGAAATCGGTGTGCGTAGTTGTGATCTTCCAAGGTGGAATCCCGGGAATACAGAGGACGGGGACATCTCTCTGGTGGGTTCCTCTTACTGGATCCATCTGTAGGAAACACACACACTGACTGAATACATTGTTTCTATGTGTGTATCAGATGATGGGGGATGTAGGTGGACCCTCCGTACTGCTCTCTCCTCTTACCCGGTGACGTCAGGGGCGGCTGGGAGAGCGTGAGGTTTAGTATCATCTCGCTAAGGAGGAGATTATTTTTTCCCAGTTTGACGTAACTGAGAAGCTGCTGGTTGTCCATCATGACGTCCTTGTAGAGGTCCCTCTGTTCTTCTAGAAAGTCCCACTCCGCCATGGAGAAATAGACCATTCTCGTGTCCTTCGAAATACTCCTCCAGTTCCAGCAATGTCTCCTCTCCACTTCCTTCCAACTCACCTCTCACCCAGAATTTCCTATCGCCACCTTGGATCACTTCCTGTCTGTGGGTTACATCACTTCCTGTCACCACATTACATCACTTCCCATCGCCACGCCACAACACTTCCTGCCTTCTATGACGCATAACTTCCTGTGTGTGAGCCACTAGAAGTCGGTGGCGTCGCCACCTGGTGGACAACATGCAGATGAGAGGATACTAAACCTCATCTCTCCGTTGACCATGGAGGCGAGGAGGATTCTGGGAGGTCACATGACATCACTCCTATCGCTAGGAATAAAACACAGACCTGACCGGAGAGGCGAGGAGGATTCTGGGAGGTCACATGACATCACTCCCATCTCTATTCATAACACACAGACCTGACCGGAGAGGTGAGGAGGATTCTGGGAGGTCACGTGACATCACTCTGATCTCTATTCATAACACACAGACCTGACCGGAGAGGTGAGGAGGATTCTGGGAGGTCACATGACATCACTCCCATCTCTATTCATAACACACAGACCTGACCGGAGAGGTGAGGAGGATTCTGGGAGGTCACATGACATCATTCCTTTCCCTAGTAATAAAACAGAGACCTGACCGGAGGGGTGAGGAGGATTCTGGGAGGTCACATGACATTACTCTGATCTCTATTCATAAAACACAAACCTTACCGGAGTGGTGAGGAGGATTTTGGGAGGTCACATGACATCACTCATGTGATTTTAAGTAGTGATCATTGATTTTGAAGTGGTGAAGAAGACCTCTTCAGGTGCACAATGGGCACCCGGCACCTTCCCCATGGACCTCCTGATATCGCGGAGCCCCCACAACATTCCTTGACACCCGAAGAACACAACAAGCCGAAGAAGTCACAAACGAGATCATTGAGCCACTGATGAGAGTTGAGCGGTGCCGGGAATTCGGGGATATTATCCAGGAACAGACGATGGGATATCAAAGTGGAAGGTGAAGAAGAAGAAGGATAAGTCGCGTACGTTGGAGGAGCTCAGAAAAGAATGGAGGAGGTTTGCGATGATTGAAGAAGATGTCTCGTCATAAATTACAAATGGAGCCCCCAGGGACCCGGGGCATGGAGCACTGGGTCCCGTTATTATCTGTGGCCATATTGTGCAATAAAAGGACTTCTTTCTTCTGTTTCTCTTGGCTGTCAGCTCCACCCCAGGCTGAAGCCCACTTTTTGGGCATGTGTGGGCTACAGCACCTCCCCTTCTCCTATACACTGAGTGGCCGGATTATTATATACACCGAGTGGCCGGATTATTATATACACTGAGTGGCCGGATTATTATATACACTGAGTGGCCGGATTATTATATACACTGAGTGGCCGGATTATTATATACACTGAGTGGCCGGATTATTATGACCACCTGACGTTTGTAGGCAAATTAGCTATAATTTGGCGCTGAAGTTGCTAGAGGGCCAGACCATTATAAATAGGGAAGCGGGTTGGTTACCACGACAGTAGAAGTGATTGGGAAGATTCGGGGAAACAACGCGATGTAACAGCCTTGGAACGCGGGATGATTGTTGGCGCTCGGTGCCATGGAGCGAGTATCAGCAAAACAGCAGAATGCGTTACATGTTCAGGAGCGGCTCATTGTTAAAGTGTTTAAAGACCGGACTGTCAGCCGAAAATCTGGGTCTGAGCGTGCGAATTGTGGCCGTCAGCGACTAGTCAATGTTAGGGCAGAACGGGGGAGGGGCAAGACTGGTACAAGACAACAGAAGGGCGACAGCGCCGTGTCAGATTCCTGGCATCACCTTTCATCATCTCGTGGAGTCACCAGGCGGCCCAACCAAGTACTGATGGGGGGGGTCATAATAATCTGGTGTACCTGGTGCCTACAGCAAGCAAAGAGTGTAGCGATGCTCCTCTGTCTCTGCCTGCCTAACATAGGCTGTTAATAAAGCTTATTAGAATGCAGTACCCATCCAGTTGGGGTGACGCAGAATGACTCCCTAAGTAGCGTGGTGGGCTCACATTTTCAGAGTCTGGTTCTTGGTGTATGGTGGGGTAAAAAATCAGTTGGGCACCAGTCACTGACAGAAGGCTGAACCCTTGGTTTAGGGGTGCAGGGTACCCAACAATAGCACCACAATAGGACAGGTATACCGGCAGTAGTGGTAGGCCCTTGGCCATGGCAGATACTTGCCGTGTGGGATCAGCCAGACAGATTCATGATCCTGTAAGGCCAGTCATAGTCTTTTCCGTACGTGGTAGTGGATCCTACAGTATGTTCTCCAAGGAAAAGATTTTACGGTGAGTATTAAAATCCTAATTTCCTTCCCATCCATTGAAGGACTCAGGAAATCATATACGTAGTCACGTATGTCCAAAAGCCGTCCAACAGAAGGGTGAGCAACAGCAAGCAACGAAAAAACAACAGAACTAGGGATTGTATACACTTCAAAGAGCCACCAGAAGGACCTTACGGCCAAAGCTGGCATCAGATGAGTCCTGAACGTTTACCTGGTGGAACCTGGAGAACATGTGACCAGAAAACCAGGTTGCAGTCCTGCCAATCCAAGAAACAGTAGACTGATGCCTAAGAACCCAAGGGCCACTGACAGACCTAGTAGAGTGAGATCCTTAGGGAAGAGTGAGACCCAAACCTAGAGCTTGCATAGTAGTTTGCCCGAGCCCCCTATGAATGGTGGAAAGAGAAGTTGGTTCACCTTTCTGAAGGAAGCAGTGGCTGAGAAATCGACTCTCGCAGCCCTGACTACATCCATTCAATGGAGGAAGATCGCCCTCTGATGGAGCCAGGCAGAGCGAAGGAAGAAAGATGACCCGGTTGAGGTGCAAGACCAAAACTACCTGAGGTTGGAAGGAAGATCTAGGCCACCTTCTCCTGGTGCAAGACCAGAAAGGGTCCTTTATAGGATAAGGCCACAAGCTCAAACGCTCACCTCGTAAAGGTGATGGCCACAAGAAACACCATCTTACGGGTAAAACAGAGAGGGATATCCCATGATGGGTTCAAAGGATGGTTTTTGAAATGCTGAGCGAATCAAATTCAGATGCCGTTGAGTCACAGGGAAGCAACTAATGGGGACCACATGGAAGACACCCTACACGAAGGTCTTGATTAAAGAAGGTGACGCTGGTGGTCTCTAGAACAAGCAAGAGCAAAGACTTGGACTGATGGCCAAATGCTGGTCCAGACCTATTTGTAAAAAAGAAAGGATTAGTCCCATTGAGAACTTCCTGGGATGAAGGCCTTCCGTGAATGCCTTCTACGTATGGTGTTAGAATTTACGGGAAGTAGACATCTAAGCCTTAAGAATCATGGGAATTACCAATTCAGAGATGCGTCTGGTCCTCAGAACCTGGGCTTTACCAGCCATGCCTTTAGAGCCAGCGACCATGAAGCACGATCTGTCCTTGAGGCTGAAGATCGGAGACCATGGAGCATGTGACAGAAGTTTTATAAGGTCGGAGTACCACATCCACCTGGATAGGTATACAGCAGACACGCCTGGAATGTCAAGTTCTGCTCTGGACAGGATCTGCTCTACCTCTCTGGCCATGAAGAGACCTCTGGGTTGATGAATGCCACTTCCATGGTGCTGTCCAACTGAATCTACCGCAGGAACAACCAAATCGGCTGGAGCTCCAGAATGTTGATCGGGAGATGAGATTCCTCTGATGTCCAAGTCCCATGCCCCAACAGGTGCCCAGGAGTCCTCAACAGCCAGACAGCTTGGAATCCATCATTAGGATCTTCCAAAAGCTAGGAAGGAAGAAGCTCCCTGACTCCACAGCCAGATTCCCGAGCCACCAAGCCATGCACAACCAGGACTTGGTGCCAAGTAGGTCTGTCCAAGGACTGGATTGACTTGTATCATGATGACGGAATGTTGTGTTGTGGAGGTCTGGAGTGAACTTGGGCAAATTGGATGGCCGCGAAGGAGGCTACTACGGACCTGGAGTCCCCGGGACTCTCATGCAGAAGCGAAGCGTTGGGCAACTCCTGGACTGAAGAGTATGGATCTGGGAGTGAAGAGTTTGAAGTTTCTCCTGGGGAACAAAAACTGGCTTGAGTTCTGTGAAGGACTTGACCAAGATATTCCAAATGATGAGGTTCCGGTGCTGGAGGCTCAAGATCCATCAGAAGCTCTGCAAGCTCTGCATGGTCAGGAATACGTTATCTGCCATAACCCAAAATGTTCAATCCCTAAGGATGCAGCAAGACCAGTATGGGGCCAGCACCTTAGTGAACCCTTGAGGTGCAGAAGATCGGTTGAAGGGCGGGGCCACAAACTGAAAGTGCAGAGGACACACAGGAGTGGTGGTTTGACAGATCAGACACAGAACAGAGTGCAAAGCAGGGCCTGCCAGAGAGAACGAGACTCTAGAAAGGGCCTCCAGCCACTTGTTGGTAGGGTTGAAGACCCATCCGATACCAAAATGGTGGACACTTTCTTAAGGTGGGACACTGCTGGCTCCACAGAATTGGTAGACCTCTTTCTATAAAGTCTTCGTAGGGAAAGACTTTGGAAACCACGGGTCTTTAAAGAGCCCAAAGAGTTACCCTGTGCCCAAAGCTCACTTCCAGGCAAGGCCCCATAATGTCCAGTCCAGCAAGACCCAAGTCCATGCTTAATATGACCCGCTATTAACCCGTACTTCCCTTCCCGGCCCCCTGACCCCTTTTTTATTCCACCCATCCCCCTCAGACGTTCCGATCCAGAGTCCCACTATTCTTCCCATTTCCACCGTCCCTCCCCCTTCCGGGTTCTTCTGTTAGGATTCACTTAAGAAGGTCAAGTTGAGGAAAATAAATGACACTCAGATGCATATGATGTACAATGAATCTTTATTTGCAGCCACCAAAAAAAGTAATCATATAAAAATTGTCTCTTCTTATACCGTATTGTCCGTATTGGCCCAACTTGTTTTATTAAATAAAGATTGTGAAAAAAGAATGAACGTTTCCCACACGGGAAGGTCCGATCACTTGTGTGAAGGTGTCGGGTGCCCATTGCGCACTAGAGGTCTTCTTCACCACTTCAAAATCCTTTGTAATATCAGTGATCACTACTTAAATTCCCAGAATCCTCCTCACCTCTCCTCCGGTCAGGTCATGTGACCTCCCAGAATCCTCCTCACTTCTCCGGTCAGGTCTGTGTTATGAATAGAGATAGGAGTGATGTCATGTGACCTCCCAGAATCCTCCTCACCTCTCCGGTCAGGTCTGTGTCTTATGAATAGAGATCAGAGTAATGTCATGTGACCTCCCAGAATCCTCCTCACCCCTCCGGTCAGGTCTGTGTGTTATGAATAGAGATCAGAGTGATGTCATGTGACCTCCCAGAATCCTCCTCACCTGTCCAGTCACGTCTGTGTTACTAATAGAGATAGGAGTGATGTCACGTGACCTCCCAGAATCCTCCTCATCTCTCTGATCAGGTCATGTGACCTCCCAGAATCCTCCTCACCTCTCCGGTCAGGTCCGTGTTTTATGAATAGAGGTCAGAGTGATGTCATGTGACCTCCCAGAATCCTCCTCACCTCTCCGGTCAGCGGGTAGATGATCCCCAGGGTGAGATTTAATACCCTCCTATTTACAACTTCCATAATGTCCACCAGGGGGCGATCTCAGGTTCATTTCGTGAACCGCACGCAGGAAGTGATGTCAAATAAAACCAGGAAGTGATGTAAGGTGTAGACAGGAAGATCCTGGTGACGGTTGAGTTGGGAAGTAGAGAGAAGGTATTGCTGGAACCGGAGGAGTGGGAGGATCTAGAAGGACACCGGGATCTCTACAAGGACGTGGTGATGGAGAATGCCCCGCCCCTCACATCACCGGGTAAGAGGAGAGAGCAGTACGGAGGCTCCGCCTACATCCCCCATCATCTGATACACACATAGAAACAATAAACAAAAATTGGAAGAGACGGAAGCGCCACTACCTGTCGCAATAAATGTGGTTCGGTGTGGCGGGAAAGAAAGGTAATGGTCTCACCTGTAGCTGGGTGAGCGTAAACGTGTGGCCCCCTAGGGTGGTCCCCCACCATGATCAGGTCGGTGGGTAGAATCCAAAGTGATGCACTTCTATGTAGACTCAGGTTATCAGTGATCATGTTCTCTATCATTCTGTTGGTTTAGCATGAAGAAGGGATGAAGATAAAAGTTGAGGTAAAAGAAGAAGAAGAGACGTATGTGATGGGTCATCAGCGGACTACAGAGGAGGTCGAGATGAGGGAAGCCATCAAACAAGAGGAACCTCCTCTAGATACCATCACAGGTGAGTACTGGACATTAATACAGAAACTATCCAGGTATATGGATGGATGATTGAGGATCTGTAGACCTTCACCGTGAGATGTAGACCATCAAGTCAGATGACCTCTACAAGAACATCGTGATGGAGCATGAGCCGCCGCTCACATCACCGGGTAAGAGGAGAGAGCAGTACGGAGGCTCCGCCTACATCCCCCATCATCTGATACACACATAGAAACAATGTATTCAGTCAGTGTGTGTGTTTCCTACAGATGGATCCAGTAAGAGGAACCCACCAGAGAGATGTCCCCGCCCCCTGTATTCCCGGGACTCCACCCAGGAAGATCTCACCGTCCCCCACCATGATCAGGTAGATGATTCCAAGATTCAGGAGTGACCCCGAACCCTATGAGATGACATTCCTCGGTGTGTCTAGTTGGCGGCACTCCCGTGGTAAAGATGTTATTTTCTGTCATTCTTCTGGTTTAGGGTGAAGAGCCGATTAATATGAAAGTTGAAGTTAAAGAGGAAGAAGAGGAGATGGATGTGAAGGATGAAGAGCAATCTACGAGAAAGATTAAAGAGGAGGAATCTTCTCTAGGTATTGGCACGGGTAAGTTCATACAGAAAACTTTACATTTTACTCCAGCAAGTATAGAGAATACAGCTTGAATGACGATGATGGAGGATCTACAGACCTTCTCATCATCTGGTGAGCGGAGAATGGGTTCTGAATGGTGGGCCAGGCTACAGGTTGACTGTATGTGATGGAGAACCTCTGGACCTTCTCAGTGTCTGGTGAGAGGACAATGAATTATAAATGGTAGACCAGTGTAGAGGGTGACAGAAAGTGATGGGGAACCCACAGACCTTCTCATCATCTCTTGAGCGGAGAATGGGTTCTGAATGGTGGACCAGTATAGAGGTTGACTGAATGTGATGGAGACCCTATGGACCTTCTCATCATCCGGTAATGGGAGAATGGATTGTAAATGGTGGACCAGGATACAGGTTGACCGTATGTGATGGAGACCCTATGGATCTTCTCATCATCTGGTGAGCGGAGAATGGATTATAAATGTTGGACCAGTATAGAAGGTGATGGAGAACCTACAGACCTTCTCATCGTCTGGTCAGAGGACAATGAATTATAAATGATGGACCAGTATAGAAGGTGATGGAGAATCCATGGACCTTCTCGTTCTCTGGTAAGGGGAGAATGGATTATAAATGGTGGACTAGGATACAGGTTGAATGTATGAGATGGAGAACCCATGGACCTTCTCAATGTCTGGTAAGAGGAGGATGGGTTCTGAATGGTGGACCAGTATTGAAGGTGATGGAGACCCCACAGACCTTCACATTATCCGGTCAGAGGACAATTATAAATGATGGACCAGTATACAAGGGTGGACTGATTGATTGACTTCAATCATCATCCATCCCCTCTCCTCCTGATCTGTATTGTGCTGGGGGGGAGGTGTCATATGACTCCTGACTTTCCTGAGCAGAAAATACTCCGCACCTAATCACACATCTCTTCCCAACAGATAAATGCCATGACTGGAACACCTCGGAGGGACGTCTGTCTCCGGTATCCAACACAGACCACAATGGCAGAGAAGACGGAAGCGTCACTTCCCGTTCCAAACGCCACAATGGCGAGAAGCCATTCTCCTGTTCAGAGTGTGGGAAAGGCTTCATATGGAAAGAACACCTTCTTAGACACCAGAGAATTCACACGGGCGAGCGTCCTTTCTCATGTTCAGAGTGCGGGAAAACTTTCACCCAAAAAACAAATCTCGTAGTGCACAAGAGATTCCACACCGGCGTGCGGCCATACCCTTGCTCGGAGTGCGGAAAAAGTTTCACATGGAAAGGGAACCTACGTAGACACCTGAGAACTCACACTGGCGAGCGTCCTTATTCGTGCTCAGAGTGCGGGAAAGCCTTCACACAAAAAGCAAGTCTTATTTTGCATGAACGCCTTCACACTGGAGAGAGGCCGTATTCTTGTTCGGAGTGTGGGAAAAGTTTCACTCAAAAAGGAGACCTACTTACCCACCAGAGCAGCCATATGCCCGAGCGTCCTTTTTCATGTGCAGACTGCGAGAAGACATTTAAAAAGAAATCTGAACTTGTTCTACACCAGAGAGTCCACACCGGGGAGACCTTTTCATGTTCGGTGTGTGGAAAATCATTCACAAAGAAATATAAACTTGTTACGCATCAGAGAGTCCACACCGGAGAAAAGCCCTTTCCTTGTCCTGAGTGCGGCAAATGTTTTCCATCTAAAGAGAACCTCAGTAGCCATTTGAAGTGCCACACCAGTGAGAGGCCATTTTCCTGTTCGGAGTGCGGGAAACGTTTTGCCAGGAAAGCCTGTCTTATTTCACATCTGGACTCACACACTACTGAGAAGCAATACTCCTGTTCCACGTGTGGGAAAAGCTTCACCTTCAAAAACAGTCTTCTCAGGCATCAGAAGGTCCACTCTATCACGCTTAGGGATCCATATCCACAAAGAGAGACAGAGCAGGAAATTCAGGCGTGTACCTGATGTTACGTGGAGACACAGGTCTCACTGAGGTGCATAATGCTCGATGACTCGGATACTCTAGAGTCGGGATGACACAGGATGTTCTGAGGTCACCAGGTGACACAGGATGCACAGGAGTGACTAGAGACACAGAGATTTAGGGGTCACTGGAGTAGTACAGGAATCTCAGGGGACACAACGGACACAGAGAGATGCTGAACGTAAAGAGCAACGGGAGTCTCGGGGTGCAGAGTGACCGGAGTCTCAGGGGGTGCAGAGGAACCGAAGTCTCAGGGGTACAGAGGAACCGGAGTCTCAGGGGTAAAGAGCATCCGGAGTCTCAGGGGGTGCAGAGGAACCGAAGTCTCAGGGGTACAGAGGAACCGGAGTCTCAGGGGTACAGAGGAACCGGAGTCTCAGGGGTACAGAGGAACCGGAGTCTCAGGGGTACAGAGGAACCGGAGTCTCAGGGGTACAGAGGAACCGGAGTCTCAGGGGTACAGAGGAACCGGAGTCTCAGGGGTACAGAGGAACCGGAGTCTCAGGGGTACAGAGGAACCGGAGTCTCAGGGGTACAGAGGAACCGGAGTCTCAGGGGTACAGAGGAACCGGAGTCTCAGGGGTACAGAGGAACCGGAGTCTCAGGGGTACAGAGGAACCGGAGTCTCAGGGGTACAGAGGAACCGGAGTCTCAGGGGTACAGAGGAACCGGAGTCTCAGGGGTACAGAGGAACCGGAGTCTCAGGGGTACAGAGGAACCGGAGTCTCAGGGGTACAGAGGAACCGGAGTCTCAGGGGTACAGAGGAACCGGAGTCTCAGGGGTACAGAGGAACCGGAGTCTCGGGGTACAGAAGAATTGGAGTCTCAGGGGGTACAGAAGAATTTAAGTCTTCGGGGGTACAGAGGAACCGTAGTCTCAGGGGTACAGAGGACCCGTAGTCTCAGGGGTACAGAGGAACCGGGGTCTCAGGGGTACAGAGGAACCAGAGTCTCAGGGAGTACAGAGGAACCGGAGTCTCAGGGGTACAGAAGAATGGAATCTCAGGGGTACAGAGGAACCATAATCTTGGGGTACAGAGGAACCAGAATCTCAGGGAGTACAGAGGAACCGGAGTCTCAGGGAGTACAGAGGAACCGGAGTCTAAGGGATACAGAGGAACCGGAGTCTCAGGGGTACAGAGGAACCGGAGTCTCAGGGAGTACAGAGGAACCCAAGTCTCAGAGGTACAGAGGAACCGAAGTCTCAGGGGGTACAGAGGAACCGAAATCTCAGGGGGTACAGAGGAACCGAAATCTCAGGGAGTACAGAGGAACCGGAGTCTAAGGGATACAGAGGAACCGGAGTCTCAGGGGTACAGAGGAACCGGAGTCTCAGGGGGTACAGAGGAACCGGAGTCTCAGGGGTACAGAGGAACCGGAGTCTCAGGGGGTACAGAGGAACCGGAGTCTAAGCATTCTTGGTTGTTGGTCTTGCAGCTGGTCCAGTAGGTGGTCTTCTAAGTGGTCCAACAGCTGGTCCAGTAGGTGGTCCTGCAGTTGGATGAATTTTTGTCCATTAAATCTACAATGATGTCTCGATGTTCTTCTTCATGTTGTAAAAGTTCGATCTGTGGCAATACTAGAACCTCATTGTGAACAATTATTTCAATAAAATCCTTGTTTTCACCTTTTTTTTTGCTCCTTTGTTTCATCTCGGCGCTGCTGATCTCCTGCAGCCTCTTTGCAGCCACCTCCTGTCTACATGCTCTCCATTGATGGCGGCACGGCATTTCTCAGGGCGGGTTTCCTGATGGTGACCACAGTGGCCCGTGTCTGCGTACGGCGTGTGTACAAACAGCCGACTTGTAGTCTCCGTCAGAAGCCCCGTGTGACAGGGTGACAACTCAGGAGCACAATTGGGAGACGGGGGCAGAGCGTTGTCACCCTCTAACAGGAAGTGTCTGAACATGGACCTTCCTGGCGGGATCACCGGGGATTATTATAAGGAAAGCTGCAAATTTAAATGAAATGACGCGGGACAGTAAAGAGAGCGATGTACAGAGAAGAGGATACTGTCCATTAATTAGGAGTGGGAGAGAGAAGGGTTACTATACAGCACATGAGATGGGGGGGGAACAAAGGGTTAATGTTGGGTTATTTACAGAGAATGGGGTAAGTAAAGGGTTAATATACAGTGGGTGGGAGGGGGCAGTAAAGGGTTAATGTATGGCGGGTGGGAGGGGGCAGTAAAGGGTTAATGTATGGTGAGTGGGAGGGGCAGTAAAGGGTTAATGTATGGTGGGTGGGAGGGGGCAGTAAAGGGTTAATGTATGGTGGATGGGTGTAAAGGGTTAATGTACGGTGAATGGGAGG
>NW_017308123.1:213460-234310 GCF_000935625.1 Nanorana parkeri | reverse complement strand
AGCATTCTGGAGGGTGGTTTGGGGATCTTCTCACCTTTAGTGGGTTTAGATCCATATTCCGGGAACGGTGACACCATGGACCATGATGATATTTCTCTTCATGTTGCAGAAGGATGGAGATGACGGTTTAGTATCACGTATTAGGAGGCCGTGTCTTCGGTTGAGGAAATCCGTAAAAGCAACCAGGCTCCAGATTCAAGCCTTTCCCACCACCACTGAGGTCTGAGGAACGTCATGATGGAGGATCAGCCGTGACGGTTGAGTTGGGAAGCAGAGGGAAGCTATTGCTGGAACCGGAGGAGTGGGAGGATATAGAAGGACACCGGGATCTCTACAAGGACGTGGTGATGGAGAATGCCCCGCCCCTCACATCACCGGGTAAGAGGAGAGAGCAGTACGGAGGGTCCACCTAGATCCCCCATCATCTGATACACACATAGAAACAATGTATTCAGTCAGTGTGTGTGTTTCCTACAGATGGATCCAGTAAGAGGAACCCACCAGAGAGATGTCCCCGTCCTCTGTATTCCCGGGACCCCACCCAGGAAGATCTCACCATCCCCCACCATGAGAGACGTCCCCGCCCCCTGTATTCCCGGGATCCCACCCAGGAAGAGCTCACCATCCCCCACCATGATCAGGTCGGTGAATATAAATGTGACTTCTCTGCATAAAGCGATATCCTTTCTTTCGGGTTTTAGGTTATTCTTACTCAAATTTTACCAATTTCCTTTAGAAGGAAAACCTCAACGAGATGAAAGTTGAGGTCAAAGAGGAAGAAGAAGAGACGTATGTGATGGGTCACCGTCAGCCAATGGAGGAGGGTGAGATGATGGCGACGGTTAAACAGGAGGAGCCTTCATTGGTTGTCGGCACAGGTGAGTTATGGACACAATCTGCAGAAATTGTTCAAATTTTCAATTTTTTCCCGAAAGTATTATAAGTTAGAGAAGGTGGGTGGAGCCAACAGGGTAGGAGATGAGGTTTAAAGTAGCCCTATCAGCCCAGCTAGTTGAGGTGTAGTGTAGGTACTGACTTTCCTCACTTAATATCTTCTTGCCCACTATATAACTCCACTCACTGTGGTGGGACCAAGGCTATGGGTGGGCATTGGCTAGGCACTTCCGGTGGCATCGTTGTAGGCTTCCCGACATGCTTCATTTGCCACAGCGGCTGCCTATAAGCCACATTGGGTAACAAGGGGAACACCTTCGAACCTCCAAAATAGGAGGAGTCACTATCAATTACACTTCCGGAGTTGCTCCACAAGGCCTTTTGAAGGGTCAAGTGGGGCGGCTAGCTTGGGACAAAAGAGGAAGTGAACGGTTTCCCCCATATGAAAATTGGAGCATGGGCATCAAGAGTGGCAACCCAGAAGACTCGGGATGGGCTGGCATAGCGTCGCCACTCTCGTTGGCTAAGGACTGGAGGGACCACCAGGTATCTACTATGTAACGATAACTTCTTGAAAGAGCGGTAAGGTTCACATACTATGAGGAGATAGTTTGGAAGCCAATAAGAAGAAGAAGAATATTTTGGGGGTTCCTAACATTTTAATGAGAGAGAGGCCTGCCGAGGATTCCAGTATGGGAACTGAATCTTCATCATTAGAAGAACGCAACCAAGGTATGTGCATTGAGGATCTGTAGACCTTCCCATCATTGGTGATGGAGAATGAGCCGCCCCTCACATCACCGGGTAAGAGGAGAGAGCAGTACGGAGGCTCCGCCTACATCCCCCATCATCTGATACACACATAGAAACAATGTATTCAGTCAGTGTGTGTGTTTCCTACAGATGGATCCAGTAAGAGGAACCCACCAGAGAGATGTCCCCGCCCTCTGTATTCCCGGGATCCCACCCAGGAACATCTCACCATCCCCCACCATGATCAGGTCGGTGGATGGAACCCTGCCGTGACTCCAGATGAAATGAGGATTATCTATGTAGTCTCAGGTTATTGGTTCTCACATGATATTCTGGCAATCTGTTGGTTTAGCAGGAGGAACAGATGTATATAAAAGTTGAGGTTAAAGAAGAAGAAGAGGAGACGCATGTGATGGGTTATCAGGAGACTGCAGAGGAGGTCGGGATGATGGCAGAAATGAAACGGGAGGATTCTTCTCTAGATACCATCACAGGTGAGTAATGAACTCTAAATACAGAAACTATCCAGGTATACGGATGGATGATTGAGGATCTGTAGACCTTCACAGATGTAGACCATCATCAAGTCAGATGATCTCTACAAGAACATCATGATGGAGCATCTGTTCTCCATATCTGTGTAAGAGGAGACAGCAGTACGGAGGCTCCGCCTACATCCCCCATCATCTGATACACACATAGAAACAATGTATTCAGTCAGTGTGTGTGTTTCCTACAGATGGATCCAGTAAGAGGAACCCACCAGAGAGATGTCCCCGTCCTCTGTACTCCCGGGATCCCACCCAGGAAGATCTCACCGTCCCCCACCATGATCAGGTCGGTGGGACTTAGTAGTCTAGGAGTGACCCCGAACCCTATGAGATGACATTCCTCCGTGTGTCTAGTTGGCGGCACTGCCGTGGTAAAGATGTTATTTTCTGTCATTCTTCTGGTTTAGGGTGAAGAGCCGAGTAATATGAAAGTTGACGTTAAAGAGAAGGAAGAAGAGGTGGATGTGTTGGGAGATCAGCAGACTAGGGTGACCGTTAAAGAGGAGGAATCCTCTCTCGGAAGGGGTAAGTACGGTAATACACGATGGACGTGGGAACTGTTCACATTTCCATTTTATAGGTTTGAAGAACACAATATGACTGAAGGTGATGGAGACTCCAGAGACCTTCTCATCATCTGGTAAGAGGAGAATGGGTTCTGAATGGTGGACCAGTATAGAGGGTGACTGAAGGTGATGGAGATCCCACAGACCTTCTCATCATCTGGTCAGAGGAGAATGGGTTCTGAATGGTGGACCAGTATAGAGGGTGACTGGAGGTGATGGAGAACCTATGGACCTTCTCATACCAGTATAGAGGATGACAGAAAGGTGAGGGAGAACCTATGGACCTTCTCATCATCTGGTAAGAGGAGAATGGGTTCTGAATGGTGGGCTAGTATGGAGGGTGACTGAAGGTGATGGAGAACCTATGGACCGTCTCAGTGTCTGGTAAGAGGAGGAAGGGGTCTGAATGGTGGACCAGTATGGAAGGTGACTGAAGGTGATGGAGATCCCACAGACCTTCTCGTCGTCTGGTAAGAGGACGATGAATCATGAATGGTGTCCCACAGCATTATTGTTGGTGGCGTCACCTCTGGAACTACAAAGGGGGAGTCCAATGACGCATCTACTGACAGGAAGTAGAGTATCCATGTGATGCCCAAAAGATCATTTCCTGTACCATTCTGGACAGGCCAGCAACATGTGAGGGAAAGGTTCAGGAGGTACTTACAGGTGCAATCATAAATTTTGGTAACGAAGTTGGGAGTTCATTTGCCGCGGCAGATCACTCCGGCTGCCAAACAGTAAACAATAACGTGCACCTAATATAACATTTTTGTTCCAACAGATGGACGTGATGCTCGGGGCACCTCAGAAGGTCATCTCATCTTATCTCCAGGTCATAATACAGAAAATGGTGGTAAAGGAAAAGGAAGCGCCAATTCCAGTTCCAAATTGCGCAACAATGAGAAGCTGTTTTCCTGCCCAGAGTGTGGGAAAGGCTTCACTTGGAAAGGAGACCTTCTCAGGCACCAGAGAATTCACACGGGCGAGCGCCCTTTTTCATGTATGGAATGCGGGAAATGTTTCACCCAAAAAGCGAATCTCATAGTGCACGAGCGCTTTCACACTGGCGTGCGGCCATACGCTTGCTCAGAGTGTGGGAAGTGTTTCACTCGGAATGGAGACCTTCTTACGCACCAGAGAACTCACACTGGGGAGCGTCCTTTTTCGTGTTTAGACTGTGGGAAAAGTTTCACGCAGAAAGCGAGCCTTGTTTTACATGAGCGGCTTCACACGGGCGTGCGGCCGTATTCTTGTTCAGAGTGCGGGAAAAGTTTCACCCAGAAAGGCGACCTTCTTACCCACCAGAGCAGCCATATGGACGAGCGTCCTTTTTCATGCTTGAACTGTGAGAAGACGTTCAAAAAGAAATCCGAACTTGTTCTACACCAGAGAGTCCACACCGGGGAGACCTTTGCATGCTCAGAGTGTGCAAAATCATTCACAAAAAAATATAAACTTGTTACGCACCAGAGAGTCCACACCGGAGAAAAGCCCTTTCCTTGTCCTGAGTGTGGCAAATGTTTTCCATCTAAAGAGAACTTAAGTAGTCATTTAAAGTGCCACACCAGCGAGAAGCCATTTTCCTGTTTGGTGTGTGGGAAGCGTTTCACCAGGAAAGCCTGTCTTATTTCACATCAGGACTCTCACACTACTGAGAAGCAATATACCTGTTCCACGTGTGGGAAAAGCTTCACCTTCAAAAACAGTCTTCTTAGGCATCAGAGGGTCCATTGTGGGAAGAACACAGGCCCCCAAAGTGAAGGAAATTAGAGCAAAATGAGAGGCAGCTGATCCCCTGAGAATTAAAACAGAGTAGCCCTTTAAATGTTCTTGTGCAACATCAGAGAACCCACATTGGTCAGCCATTTTCTTGACAAGTTTTGATCAAGAGTTTTTGACTTATCACGGGGTGGAAGATGTTCTTGTCAGACATTTCAAGCTAACAAAGGATAACTGGAAGTGACAGTTGCATTCAGAGTCCAGGAAAGGCTTTATATACACATCCATATTGGAACCTCATATGAGGGAGACGCCATACTCTTGTTCCAAGACGTGGAAGGCATTTGTGATAGGGATTAAATCACCTTCTAGACATCAGAATGTTCAAAAAGCTGAGGGGCCTTTTCCAGCATGGATTGTCAGAGATGGTCTGAAAGCAAAACTTGGTGGAACAGGAGGTCCCACTCGAGAGAAAAACCTCCTGTGACGTTAAAAGGTCTCATCTGCGCATGAAGATCATTTGTTGCTCCTGACTTCGAGGGGTTCCTATAGTGGACTTCCAGCTGGTGGACTTCTATAGATAAAGATCATGACTTAAGTATGGAAAAAACATCCTCTTCTAGACATCAGAATGTTCAGAGAGCTGAGGGACCGTTTCCAGTAAGCATTACTGGAGATGTTCTGGAAGCTAAACTGGGTGGAAAGAGAGGTCCCACTCAAGAAAAACCTCTTGTGATGTTGAAGGGTCTCTTCTACAGATAAAGATCATTGTTGCCCCTGACTTCGAGGGGTTCCTATGGTGGACTTCCAGCTCTCCTCCAGCTGGTGGCCGTCTGTAGATAAAGATCATGACTTAAGTATGGAACCCAAATCATCTTCTAGACATCAGAATGTTCAAAGAGTTGAGGGACCTTTTCCAGTAAGGATTGCCGGAGATGTTCTGGAAGCAAAACTGGGTGGAACAGGAAGTCTCACTTGAGAAAAACCTCTTGTGATGTTGAAGGGTCTCTTCTACAGATAAAGATCATTTGTTGCCTCAGACTTCAATCGTGTTCCCATAGTGGACTTCCAGCTCTCCTCCAGCTGGTGGTCATCTATAGAAATCATGACTTAAGTATGGAAAACAAATCACCTTCATGACATCAGTATGTTCAAAGAGCTGAGGGACCTTTTACAGCATGGATTGCTGGAGATGTTCCCGGAAGATAAACTGGGTGGAACAGGAGGTCCCACTCAAGAAAAACCTCTTGTGATGTTGAAGGGTCTCTTCTACAGATAAAAATCAATGTTGCTCCTAACTTTGAGAGGTTCCTATAGTGGACTTCCAGCTGGTGGCCGTCTTTAGATAAAGATCATGACTAAAGTATGGAAACCAAATCATCTTCTGGACATCAGAATGTTTAAAGAGTTGAGGGACCTTTTCCAGCTGGAGATGTTCTGGAAGTAAAACTGGGTGGAACAGGAGGTCCCACTTGAGAAAAACCTCTTGTGATGTTGAAGGGTCTCATCTACGGATAAAGATCATTGTTGCTCCATTTTTCGAGGAGTTCTTATAGTTGACTTCCAGCTCTCCCCCAGCTGGTGGTCCTCAAGGACAGCAGACAGGTGGATGAACTTTGAACGGCTCCTTGTCCTGAAGCTGAACTCCGGGATCAGCACATATTGTCCTCATACGAGAGCCAAGTATATTCTTCCCGGAATCTTGGTGAGCTTCGTGTATGGTTGCAGTAATCCAACGTGAAACTTCCTGTAATAAAGACCACTCTGAGATACGTAGGAAGAATGAGAGCGCCATAGAACTATTGTGAGTCCAGTAGGTGTTTAGTGTACATGGCAACAGAACAAAGCCAACGCGTTTCGGGGGGCTCAAACCTTCCCCTTCATCAGGGTTCATTAACAACCTACTGGACGCACATATTTCTATAGTGATCTCATCTCTCGGTAGTGGTCGCGGGTTCCTTGATGTCCCCATTATAGTTTAGGTCAGTTCCTGTTCTACTTGTGGCCAGTACCTACCTCAACTTGCTATGGTCACCTGACATGTTACGCATGTTTTTTTGTTTTAAAAACTATTAAAATGAAAGTTAAATTATAAAAGATTCTATTTTTCTGCATGTTGGAAAAGATTCCTGGTGGTGGGGCGGAAGATGGAAGTTGATGATGGGGAACGGGAGCTGATGGCAGTGAGATGAGGGGGAAGGGAGAGAACCTGATGGCTGAGGAATGGGACCTGATGCCTGGGGGGTTATGGGGATGGTGAGGAGGGATAGGAGGTAATGGTGGAGCGGATGGCAGTGAGATGAGGGGGAAGGGAGAGAACCTGATGGCTGAGGGACGGGACCTGATGGCTGGGAGGATGGGACCTAATGGCTGGGGGGTTATGGGAATGGTGAGGAGGGATGAGAGGTAATGATGGAGCTGATGGCAGTGAGATGAGGGGGAAGGGAGAGAACATGATGGCTGAGGAATGGGGCCTGATGGCTGGGGGGTTATGGGAATGGTGAGGAGGGATAGGTGGTAATGGTGGAGCTGATGGCAGTGCGATGAGGGGGAAGGGAGAGAACCTGATGGCTGAGGGACGGAACCTGATGGCTGTGGGGATGGGACCTAATGGCTGTGGGGAAGGGACCTGATGGCTGGGGGGTTATGGGGATGGTGAGGAGGGATGAGAGGTAATGGTGGAGCTGATGGCAGTGAGATGAGGGGGAAGGGAGAGAACCTGATGGCTGAGGGATGGGACCTGATGGCTGGGAGGATGGGACCTGATGGCTGGGAGGATGGGACCTGATGGCTGGGAGGTTATGGGGATGGTGATGAGGGATAGGAGGTAATATTGGAGCTGATGGCAGTGAGATGAGGGGGAAGGGAGAGAACCTGATGGTGAGATGAGGGGGAAGGGAGAGAACCCGATGGCTGAGGGAGAGAACCTGATGGCTGGGAGGATGGGACCTAATGGCTGTGGGGAAGGGACCTGATGGCTGGGGGGTTATGGGGATGGTGAGGAGGGATAGGAGGTAATATTGGAGCTGATGGCAGTGAGATGAAGGGGAAGGGAGAGAACCTGATGGCTGAGGGATGGGACCTTATGGCTGGGGGGTTATGGGAATGGTGAGGAGGTATAGGAGGTAATGGTGGAGGGGCAGCTTATGATAAACAGTGGGAACTTGATGGTCAGTAGGTAGGCATGACATTGGGACCTCACCCTCTGGGCCGTACCACAAAGGCAAGGACAGAGGCAGCCATATTCCCTATTTGAGACTTGGAGGATTAGGGTGGCCCCTCTTTCTTCTACAGCCAAAGCTCCTCTGATGAAGTAGCTCAGGGGTAGTGGTATGGCATTAGTTCCTGGGGTGTCTGTAGGTCAACAATAGAGGTCGTGGCATCTAGTTCAGCTGGAAAGCTGGTGGACAGTGTAGAGCAGTAGCACCCACAGAAGGATATCCGGGTCGCAACAACAGCAGGTTCTGAGTGATGACTCGGATCAGAAGAGGAGATGTAGCAGGCGGAAGCAAGGTCAAAAGACAAGTTAGGTTCCATATCTGGAAATCAGCAGGTTACCAATGGAGCAAACCACAGAAAGGTCACAAGAGCCAAGTTCTATAAATTGGTGGCCAGTAAGGTATTAATAGATCAGGCCATAGCAAGGTCTGAAAGGAAAGCCTAGCTCCAAAACTGACAGTGAGGTAACAATGGAGCATGTCATGGCAAGGTCAGAAGATGAGCCCAGATCGAAAATTGGTGCTCAACAAGGTAAGAAAGCAGCAGGCCAGAAGATGATCCAAACTCAATAACTGGTGACCAGTGATGTACCAATGGAGGAGGCCATAGCAAGGTCAGAAGATGATCCAAGCTTGATAACTGGTGGCTAGTGAGGTACCAATGGAGGAGCCCATAGCAAGGTCAGAAGATGAGCCAAGCTTGATAATTGGTGGCCAGTAAGGTACAAATGCAGTAGGCCAAAGCAAGGTTAGAAGATGAGCCAAGATCAAAAACTGGTGACCAGTGAGGTACCAATGGAGGAGGCCATAGCAAGGTCAGAAGATGATCCAAGCTTGATAACTGGTGACCAGAGAGGTACCAATGGAGCAGGCCATAGCAAGTTCAGAAGATGATCCAAGCTCGATAACTGGTGACCAGAGAGGTACCAATGGAGCAGGCTATAGCAAGTTCAGAAGATGATCCAAGCTCGATAACTGGTGACCAGAGAAGTACCAAGGGAGCAGGCCATAGCAAGGTCAGAAGATGATCCAAGCTCGATAACTGGTGACCAGAGAAGTACCAATGGAGCAGGCCATATCAAGGTCAGAAGATGATCCAAGCTTGATAATTGGCCATCAGTGAGGTCCCAATGCAGTACGATCTGGAGACAAGCCACGGGGAGCAAATGGCAGACTATGCCGTACAAATGCAACAAAAATTGGGTCAAGAAGAGCAATATTACAAAGTATCAGTTCACCAGAAGAGTAGAAGACGCTTCGAATGGACTTCCAGCAGACGCTTGAGTCAGTCAACAATTAACTTAACCACGACTGGGATAAACAGAGCTCCATCCACGACAAATGCGTTACCGAAAAAATAAAAGGTTGATGGACCACTTGGTCTTCTCCTGTCGTCACTCTATGTTTCCACCTTTCCAATTTTACCTCAATTTTCTGCACACCATTCCAATTTTACTCGTACTTTATTTCTTAGAATTTTTGAACATTTTGATTTTAGTTTCGGCACAATGCGAGTGTTCAGTATAATGGAAGAAGCCCCACGAGGCAACAAATGGGCTTCTGAAAGACAATATAAGCTGCAATTTCTGCATTCTCCACAAGATGGAGGTCTCACGTATGTCGAGTGGAACGCACAGACAGGAAATGCTATCACCTACAGACAGGAAGTGAAGTCAAGGAAGATGCTAAGTGATTGAAAAAGGAAGTTCCTGGTGAGAGGTGAGTCGGGAGGAAGTAGAGAGGAGACATTGCTGGGACTGGCAGCAGAGGAGGTAATAAGATATTATTCTATATTTACACCCAGTAACCCTCCCCCGTCATGTCCGTCCTCGTCCTCCATAGTCACTGTGATGGCCATTTATCCAACTGTCCATCCAGAGCCGCCATTTATAGACCGGATACATCCTAAATATAGAGCCATTTATCCAACCGTCCATCCAGAGCCGCCATTTATAGACCAGACTCATCCTAAATATAGAACCATTTATCCAACTGTCCATCCAGAGCCGCCATTTATAGACCGGATACATCCTAAATATAGAACCATTTATCCAACTGTCCACCCAGAGCCGCCATTTATAGACCAGACTCATCCTAAATATAGAACCATTTATCCAACTGTCCATCCAGAGCCGCCATTTATAGACCGGATACATCCTAAATATAGAGCCATTCATCCAACTGTCCATCCAGAGCCGCCATTTATAGACCAGATACATCCTAAATATAGAGCCATTTATCCAACTGTCCATCCAGAGCCGCCATTTATAGACCAGATACATCCTAAATATAGAGCCATTTATCCAACTGTCCATCCAGAGCCGCCATTTATAGACCGGATACATCCTAAATACAGACATTCATCTTTGTACAGAAAGAAGCATCAATGGGGATGGATGGGGACCGAAGTCACATGATGGACAGGATAATAAACCTCACCCTGGAGATCATCTACCTGCTGACCGGAGAGGTGAGCTTTTAGTAAATCACGGCTTTGACTTCCGGGGATATACATGGTAATAACGATCTCATTTTACAAAGGATTTTGTAGTAGTAAAGAAAACTTCTGGTGAGATATGGACCCCTAGAAGCCATCAACAAGAGCCTTCAACTCACCTAACAGCAGAGGGACACAATGACCAGAAGATTCTAGAAGCCACCAAGAAGATGATGGAGCTGCTGACGGGAGAGGTGAGCGGTGCCGGGGATTCTGGGACATGATCCAGGAACAGACAAGGGGCGTGTCTGGGTGGTGATGGGAGAGGTGAGCGGTGCCGGGAATTCTGGGACATGATCCAGGAACAGACAAGGGGTGTGTCTGGGTGGTGACGGGAGAGGTGAGCGGTGCCGGGGATTCTGGGACATGATCCAGGAACAGACAAGGGGCGTGTCTGGGTGGTGACGGGAGAGGTGAGCGGTGCCGGGAATTCTGGGACATGATCCAGGAACAGACAAGGGGCGTGTCTGGGTGGTGACGGGAGAGGTGAGCGGTGCCGGGGATTCTGGGACATGATCCGGGAACAGACAAGGGGCGTGTCTGGGTGGTGACTGTATCATTGTGTGTGTCAGGTTCCTATAAGGTGTCAGGATGTCTCTGTCTATCTCTCCATGGAGGAGTGGGAGTATCTAGAAGGACACCGGGATCTCTACAAGGACGTGGTGATGGAGAATGCCCCGCCCCTCACATCACCGGGTAAGAGGAGAGAGCAGTACGGAGGCTCCGCCTACATCCCCCATCATCTGATACACACATAGAAACAATGTATTCAGTCAGTGTGTGTGTTTCCTACAGATGGATCCAGTAAGAGGAACCCACCAGAGAGATGTCCCCGTCCTCTGTATTCCCGGGATCCCACCCAGGAAGATCTCACCATCCCCCACCATGATCAGGTATATCTGAGGATCTGGACGTCAACAAAGGCTTCAAACTGTATAAGATTATAAACTTTTCTATATTCTCTCTTCTGTGTCATTTTGTGGGCTTAGGGTGAGGACCTGACTGATGTCAAAGTTGAGATTGAGGAGGAAAATGAAGAAGTTTATGTAGGAAGTGATCCGCACTCTACGGGGGAGACAGGTAGGTAATATAAGAGGAGGAGATACTGTACACCATATGAAGGTCCATCTCCATTCCCCAATATAACGTCATGTGACCAACAAATGAGGAGATACTGTACACCATATGAAGGTCCATCTCCATTCCTCAATATAACGTCATGTGACCAACAAATGAGGAGGAGATACTGTACACCATATGAAGGTCCATCTCCATTCCTCAATATAACGTCATGTGACCAACAAATGAGGAGGAGATACTGTACACCATATGAAGGTCCATCTCCATTCCTCAATATAACGTCATGTGACCAACAAATGAGGAGGAGACACTGGACACCATATGAAGGTCCATCTCCATTCCTCAATATAACGTCATGTGACCAACAAATGAGGAGGAGATACTGTACACCATATGAAGGTCCATCTCCATTAATCAATATAAGGTCATGTGACCAACAAATGAGGAGGAGATACTGTACACCATATGGAGGTCCATCTCCATTCCTCAATATAACGTCATGTGACCAACAAATGAGGAGATACTGTACACCATATGAAGGTCCATCTCCATTCCTCAATATAACGTCATGTGACCAACAAATGAGGAGGAGATACTGTACACCATATGAAGGTCCATCTCCATTCCTCAATATAACGTCATGTGACCAACAAATGAGGAGGAGATACTGTACACCATATGAAGGTCCATCTCCATTCCTCAATATAACGTCATGTGACCAACAAATGAGGAGGAGATACTGTACACCATATGAAGGTCCATCTCCATTCCTCAATATAACGTCATGTGACCAACAAATGAGGAGGAGATACTGTACACCATATGAAGGTCCATCTCCATTCCTCAATATAACGTCATGTGACCAACAAATGAGGAGGAGATACTGTACACCATATGAAGGTCCATCTCCATTCCTCAATATAACGTCATGTGACCAACAAATGAGGAGGAGATACTGTACACCATATGAAGGTCCATCTCCATTCCTCAATATAACGTCATGTGACCAACAAATGAGGAGGAGATACTGTACACCATATGAAGGTCCATCTCCATTCCTCAATATAACGTCATGTGACCAACAAATGAGGAGGAGATACTGTACACCATATGAAGGTCCATCTCCATTCCTCAATATAACGTCATGTGACCAACAAATGAGGAGGAGATACTGTACACCATATGAAGGTCCATCTCCATTCCTCAATATAACGTCATGTGACCAACAAATGAGGAGGAGATACTGTACACCATATGAAGGTCCATCTCCATTCCTCAATATAACGTCATGTGACCAACAAATGAGGAGGAGATACTGTACACCATATGAAGGTCCATCTCCATTCCTCAATATAACGTCATGTGACCAACAAATGAGGAGGAGATACTGTACACCATATGAAGGTCCATCTCCATTCCTCAATATAACGTCATGTGACCAACAAATGAGGAGGAGATACTGTACACCATATGAAGGTCCATCTCCATTCCTCAATATAACGTCATGTGACCAACAAATGAGGAGGAGATACTGTACACCATATGAAGGTCCATCTCCATTCCTCAATATAACGTCATGTGACCAACAAATGAGGAGGAGATACTGTACACCATATGAAGGTCCATCTCCATTCCTCAATATAACGTCATGTGACCAACAAATGAGGAGGAGATACTGTACACCATATGAAGGTCCATCTCCATTCCCCAATATAACGTCATGTGACCAACAAATGAGGAGGAGATACTGTACACCATATGAAGGTCCATCTCCATTCCTCAATATAACGTCATGTGACCAACACATGAGGAGGAGATACTGTACACCATATGAAGGTCCATCTCCATCCCTCAATATAATGTCATGTCCCCAACAAATGAGGAGGAGACACTGTACACCATATGAAGGTCCATCTCCATTCCTCAATATAACGTCATGTGACCAACAAATGAGGAGGAGATGCTGTACACCATATGAAGGTCCATCTCCATCCCTCAATATAATGTCATGTCCCCAACAAATGAGGAGGAGACACTGTACACCATATGAAGGTCCATCTCCATTCCTCAATATAACGTCATGTGACCAACAAATGAGGAGGAGATGCTGTACACCATATGAAGGTCCATCTCTGTTCTTTTCTTTCTCCTACAGATGGACACAATGCTTGGATCAGGAATACTTCTGAGGGACATCTTATTCCATCTCCAGATGATGACATCACACAACCTTCTCCAGGATTACTCTCTGGTATACAAAGTATAACTGATGGATCTCAGTATGTGGAGAGGACAGTTGATGCCTCTAATCCTCAGGAGTCTTCTGATGGATCACGTTCCTCCAGTATCTACACACAACATCTGAAAAGTGAGACTACATCTCTAGCTTGCCATCCGTCTGATCCAAGCGAGTCCTCTTCACATGATGATGTCAAGCTGAGCGAGAAGAGATTTCCCTGCTCTAAATGTGAAAACTGTTTCACCTCAAGTTCACTCCTTGCAGCACATGAGCCGCAGCACGGCGACGAGAATCCATTTTCATGTTCAGAGTGTGGGAAAAGTTTTAAATGGAGATCTGAACTTGCGAGGCATCAAATGTATCACGCGGGAACGCGGCCCTATTTGTGTTCAGAGTGCGGGAAATCTTTCAGGCACAAATCCCACCTTGTCCGTCACGTGAGAAAACACACGGACGAGCGGCCCTATTGCTGCTCGGAGTGCGGGAAGCGTTTTAGGCAGGAGACTCATCTGAAGTCGCATCATAGGGTCCACACGGGCGAGACTCCTTTTTCATGCTTGGAGTGTGGGAAGTGTTTCAACCGCAAGCATCATCTTATTATTCATCAGAAGACGCACACGCGGGAAATGCCGCACAGCTGTACGGAGTGTGGCAAGGATTTTATGCAGAAAGATTCGCTCATCAAACACCGGCGAGCCCACAATGGAAGGTGTGCAGAGGAGGGTGAGAACGTCATCGAGCAACATACCCGACGGAAGCTTCCCGTAGAGCAGAGTTCATTGTTGTGTTCAGAGTGTGGGAAGTGCTTTCAAACCAAATCTGATCTTCAGATCCATTGGAGAGGACACACCGGTGAGGAGATCTTTTCATGTGCGGAGTGCGATAAATTCTTCTTAAAGAAATGGCTGCTCATTAGACACCAGAGGGTCCACACTGGTGAGAAGCCCTTTTCATGTTCTGAGTGTGGGAAATGTTTCTCACAGAAAGGGAGCCTCAATGACCACATGAAAGTCCACACTGGCGGAAAGCCATTTTCCTGCCAAGATTGCGGGAAAAGTTTCACCCAAAAAGCAGTACTCATCCTACATCAGAGAATTCACACAGGTGAGCGCCCTTTCTCATGTGTGGAGTGCGGGAAATGTTTCAGTCATAAAAGGCAGCTACTTAAACACAAGCGATCTCACACGGCGGCTCACAATTTTCCGTGTTTGGAGTGCGGGAAATATTACATATGGAAAGGAGACCTCATAAGACACCAGAGAAAACACACAGGTGAGCGTCCTTTCTCATGCTCAGACTGCGGGAAGTGTTTCACTCAGAAAGGAGATCTTCATAGGCACCAAAGAACTCACACCGGTGAACGTCCGTTTTTGTGTTCAGAGTGCGGGAAACGTTTCCCTCAGAAAGCAGGTCTTCTGAGACACCAGAAATGTCACTCGGGCGAGCTCCCTTTTTCATGTGAGGTGTGCGGAAAATGTTTTATGCTCAAGGCTGGTCTCATGCGCCACGAGAGGATTCACACCGGAGTGCGGCCATTTTCCTGTCCACAGTGCGGGAAGTGTTTCCGTCAGAAAGCACACCTCCTTAAACACGAGAGGAGTCAGACGTGTGGACCTGTTTTTCTTTAGTCAGAAGAAAATCTGTTAAAAGGAAATACATGAAATCCTAGCCTACATGTAGTGGAAAGGGCTCTTTTTGGTGGTCCCAAATACTACACTGCTCCCTGGAATGGATGCCATTCTAACAGACATCTGGATAAGGGGAGATTATACAGCATGCCTAGGTAGAAAAGAGTTCCAATGAGCCAGTTATCCCCTTCGGCAGAGAACTTAATGCCCAAGAGTTCCCTTGTGTGACCAGCACTAGAGGGACTTCTCCATCCCAACAAGTTAACATCTAAGTATGATCTAAGTATGATTACTTATTCATCTCAGCAAAGTAGAGTATAGGACCACCTCAAAGTTGGATCCAGCTGAGACCTTTTATTAAGGAGAACTTTGGTTCCCATTGGGGTTATTATACCACATGTCCTGCCCTGGGGACACAACAGATAGTGAGGAGAAATCTTCCTAAAAAGATTCCCACCTTCGGCAGCTGTCTCCTGGACAGATGTCTCCTCTCGGAGTTGTCTCCTAACCTTTAGGTTTGATGACACCTATACATAGTTGGGATACTCCTCAGCTTTTGTCCTGTGAAGCTCTTCGGTAGAATACAGCAGTTAAAACCTGGAGGGGGTTCCAACCTTTTCCTACTCCATCTAGATAGTGATGAGATGGTATGACCTCTCTAGGTCTCCCAACGTCTTCCCAACTGTACAAAGATCCACCATGTGGACAACTGAGAAGTTCAGGACGGCAGACAGAGGTCGGGTACAGCCGTTTTATTACAATACATTCCATAGGTGAGGTTGGTTCAGGAAGCATCTGAAGCCTTCAAAGATCCACCATGTGGACAATTGGGAGGAAGTTTAGGACGGCAGACAGAGGTTGGGTACAGCCGGTTTATTACAATACCTGCCATAGGTGAGGTTGGTTCAGGAAGCATGTGGGGCCTTCAAAGATCCACCATGTGGACAAATGAGAAGAAGTTCAGGACGGCAGACAAAAGTCGGGTACAGCCGTTTTATTACAATACATTCCATAGGTGAGGTTGGTTCAGGAAGCATCTGAAGCCTTCAAAGATCCAGCATGTGGACAATTGAGAAGAGGCTAGTGGCTGAGAATGGCAAGTCGTAAATTTCCACCTGAACCAGGAACCATCTGAAATATTGACATGAAACCTTCAAAGATGTACACAATTGAGAAGAAGTTTAAGAAGGCAGATAGAAGTCGGGTTCAACCGTTTTATTACCTTCCATAGGTGAGAAGATAAATCTTTGTAGGACAGTTCAGGTAGCATATGAAGCCTTCAAAGATGTATAAAGATCCAGCATGTGGAAGGTTTCATATGCTACCTGAACCATTCTACAGCTATGCATCCTCTCACCTGTGGTTGTACCTGACTTCTGCTTGCCTTCTGAAACTTCTTCTCAATTGTCCACACAGTGGATCTTTTTACAATTCAGAAGATGTTGGGAGAACTAAAGCGGTCCATCTCGTCAGTAACTGGATGTATAGATGGAGTAGGAAGAGTTAGGACCGAACGGTTGTACCAACTTCTGTCTGTCTTCTTCAACTTCTCAATTGTCCACATGGTGTCACGCCCGAGGGTTTTTCTATAACCAGAGATGGATCTCAACTGCGGAATCTAGGTTGATCGAGGGGGAAGAGAAACGGCACTCAGTCACGAACCCCAGGTGTCACTCTCAGTCACAGGCGGAGAGTTTGGGGTTCTTGCATCATCAGCCGTACAAACAAAAGCAAGAATGTAAAGGAGGGGGGATTTAGTAGGACATAAAGTTTAGGAATTCCCCCTCTAGGATCAAGAGGACCGAAAAGGGGTTCAGCCCCCCCTAGTACTTCTAGGTTAAGCAGTCCGTGTACACTGACTGTGTGTATAACGGTAACGGAGGTTTAAGGCAGCCCAGCTTTATGATATTATACTAAAGATTTCGCCAACACTTAACCAGGATATCACAGTGCTATAAGTTTAGGAAGTCCAGATGCAAGACATCACATAGCAAATAGGTTTAGGCAGTGCATGAGCTCCATGAACCGAGCCCAGTGGGGCTTCAAATGTACTTGCGCTTAAGGTGACGGGGTCAAACAGGGACACGGATGCCGGGTAGCTTCAGGGAAATCCTCCAGTAGGTCCTGGTCAGTATTAGGGCTGTTTGCTGCGGAGTTCCAGGGTGTTCGGGCATAAGAAACCCAATAGTGAACACCCTTCCTTGTTCCCACTAGGTTTAAATAGGCCGCGGCCGTGACGTCACACGGCCGCGGCGCACTTCCACGTTCCAGCGTGGAACGCATAGCACCTCCGCTAATGGGGGAGGAATTCCTCGGCGGTTACGCCCTCTGCTGCGTTCCACCCTGGAACGCAAACGAGATGCGGCACGGAGCGCAGGGACGTTACACATGGTGGATCTTTGTACATCTTTGAAGGCCTCATATGCTACCTGAACCGACCTCACCTATGGAATGTATTGTAGTAAAACGGTTGTACCCGACCTCTGTCTACCCTTTTAAACATCTTCTCAGTTGTCCACACGTTGGATCTTTGGACATCTTTGAAGGCTTCATATGCTCCCTGAACTGTTCTTCAAAGATTTATCTGCTCACCTATGGAATGTATTGTAATAAATCGGTTGTGCCCGACCTCTGTCTGCCTTCTTATACGTCTTAATGGTTCACATGCTGGATCTTTGAAGGCTTCATATGTTACTTGAACCGTTCTACAAAGATGTATCCTCTCACCTATTAATAAAACTGTTGTACCCGACTTCTGTCTTCCTTCTTAACCTTCTCAGTTGTCCAAATCTTTGAAGGCTTCATATGTCATTATTTCAGATCGTTCCTGGTTCATGTGGACACTTACAACTCACCACAATCAGGAGCGAAGTAGAGTGTGATTGGTAACCAGCTAAGCCAGGCAGAACCATCTGCTCTTCCGTACACTCACAGGTGTGGTCCAGTTGAATCATTCCGTTAGTTTATCCCTCTTTCCTTCTCTGTTGTTCCTCTTTCCTTCTCGGTTGTCCCTCTTTCCTCCTCGGTTGTTCCTCTTTCCTTCTCGGTTGTCCCTCTTTCCTTCTCGGTTGTCCCTCTTTCCTCCTCGGTTGTTCCTCTTTCCTCCTCGGTTGTCCCTCTTTCCTTCTCGGTTGTCCCTCTTTCCTTCTCGGTTGTCCCTCTTTCCTCCGCGGTTGTTCCTCTTTCCTCCTCGGTTGTCCCTCTTTCCTCCTCGGTTGTCCCTCTTTCCTCCTCGGTTGTCCCTCTTTCCTTCTCGGTTGTCCCTCTTTCCTCCTCGGTTGTTCCTCTTTCCTCCTCGGTTGTCCCTCTTTCCTCCTCGGTTGTCCCTCTTTCCTTCTCGGTTGTTCCTCTTTCCTTCTCGGTTGTCCCTCTTTTCTCCTTGGTTGTCCCTCTCTCCTCCCAAGTAGTCTCCCTCTACTCCTCGTTTGTTCTTTCCTTCTCATATGTCCCTCTCTTCTCTGCAATTGTCCCTCTTTCCTCCTCGGTTGTCCCTCTTTCTGGTCTGATGTGCCTATGTCTGTAGGGATACACGGCATCACGCTTTATTGATAAATATTTATTATAATTTATCATTATTGAGAGAAAATTTCCCGGGTGTGGGTGGTTTTATGGGCCTCACCCCTGGCACGAAGTGGCCCCTGGGCTACTTTGCTGCAAGATGTCACCGAATTGTGGCCCTCGGGTTTGCACCACCTGAAGATAGCGGGAACAGGATGGCCATGATGAGGACACAATGTAACGGGACTAGGAATGGTAAGAGTCCACGCTGAGGTTGAGACGAGTGGCAGGAAAAAAGTCAGGGTCTATTTATTTTGTACTGTTGGGGGGCTTCGGGGGGGAAATATTAGGAGTCCAAACAGACCCCCGAAATTTCCCTTCTAAAATAGAAAATACATTTATTTTTCTGCATCCTCCTGAATTGGAAGCACTCAGTACAGAGGCTCCTCCCATTCATATTTACTATCAGCCGTTTCTGAATGGGGAGGAGCCTCTGTACTGAGTGCTTCTCCCCATTGGTGAAATCTTGAATGAACAGGCTGCGATGTAAATCACAGCCTGCTCATTCATAACTGGGGACACCTAGCACTATGTGTCCCCAGTTATTTACAAACACCGGAGTGATCAGACGATGGCTCCAGTGTTTGTCCTTCTCACACGGAGGACCGGTAAATATCACTGATACTCACCCCTCCCCCGCTCTGCCACGCATTCCACAGTCGGATAGAAGTGACATTTCAGGACCAATCAGCTGTCATCCTGAAACTGACAGCATGACAGCGGCTCCAATCTCCTCCCCACTCAGCCATCCTGACAGCTGGGGGCGCGGCTTCTCTCCCCCATCCTGACAGCAGGCAGCGCTCCCTCCTGTGCCCCTCCCCCCCCATGGACGAGGGAGCGCTGCCATATCAGATGGCCAGCGGTGAGGGGGAGAGAAGCCGCCCCCAGGATGAGCTGTGTCAATATGTCAGAATGTTTATACTGCTCTGATATACAGTTCTATTTATGGAAACAATTAAAAATCTATAATTACGGAGATTCCCAATGTATTTCCATAAATCTAAATTTAGGCGACTTCTTTCATTTGCGCTGACTTCGAAGACAAGAGGAATACCAAAGTATACAAAATATAGATATTTATCAAAAATCAGTGCGAAAATAATAATAAAATATAATTGGTGACAAACAAAGAATATGGATCAGATAATATCAATCAATATGATAACACAAGTAATGCATAAAAATGTAACCACTGGATATTAATTCAACAGATAAATGTAACCAAGGTAACACGACTTTTTAAATGTAACGGGTGTCTTCTCGGTATCACACAGAATAAGAAAACGAAAGGCTCAGAATTGACACGTGACTTCTCTCAGCACAGATATTCACCAACTCTAAGGCACCGTTCACATATAGCGAATTGTCGCGCGATTTCCGCCGCGATATCGCGCATTTTTGCCGCGCGATATCGCGAGAAGTCGCCGGCCAATGTAAGCATCAATAACAAGATAAAATATGAGTAAGTCTCTGGTTTGTATAAACTTATATAGAGAGACAGGGATGAGTTTCCAACATAGCCATGGCCCAGGGCACCATGGAAACCAGGGGCAGTACAGTGCCTAATCACCCACCTAACACATGGTTAAAACCACTAGAGGTGAAGATGGAATTTACTATTAAAAGTTTATTGCTGATGTTGCCATCACCACTAAACATTGTGTACATGAAAATCATGTCCCCTCTTAATTGCCTCACTTCAAGCGTGAACAAGTTTTAATGAATGGGAAGCACTCAGTACAGAGGCTCCTCCCATTCATACTTACTATCAATAGTTTCTGAATGGGGAGGAGCCTCTGTACTGAGTGCTTCTCCCCATTGGTGAAATCTTGAATGAACAGGCTGCGATGTAAATCACAGCCTGCTCATTCATAACTGGGGACACCTAGCACTATGTGTCCCCAGTTATTTACAAACACCGGAGTGATCAGACGATGGCTCCAGTGTTTGTCCTTCTCACACGGAGGACCGGTAAATATCACTGATACTCACCCCTCCCCCGCTCTGCCACGCATTCCACAGTCGGATAGAAGTGACATTTCAGGACCAATCAGCTGTCATCCTGAAACTGACAGCATGACAGCGGCTCCAATCTCCTCCCCACTCAGCCATCCTGACAGCTGGGGGCGCGGCTTCTCTCCCCC
>NW_017308123.1:212769-213427 GCF_000935625.1 Nanorana parkeri | reverse complement strand
GGGGGGGGCGGACGAGGGAGCGCTGCCATATCAGATGGCCAGCGGTGAGGGGGAGAGAAGCCGCCCCCAGGATGAGCTGTGTCAATATGTCAGAATGTTTATACTGCTCTGATATACAGTTCTATTTATGGAAACAATTAAAAATCTATAATTACGGAGATTCCCAATGTATTTCCATAAATCTAAATTTAGGCGACTTCTTTCATTTGCGCTGACTTCGAAGACAAGAGGAATACCAAAGTATACAAAATATAGATATTTATCAAAAATCAGTGCGAAAATAATAATAAAATATAATTGGTGACAAACAAAGAATATGGATCAGATAATATCAATCAATATGATAACACAAGTAATGCATAAAAATGTAACCACTGGATATTAATTCAACAGATAAATGTAACCAAGGTAACACGACTTTTTAAATGTAACGGGTGTCTTCTCGGTATCACACAGAATAAGAAAACGAAAGGCTCAGAATTGACACGTGACTTCTCTCAGCACAGATATTCACCAACTCTAAGGCACCCAGCACATGGGCCATATTTATCCCATCATGCACAGGCCTGGCAACAAACCCAGACCAGTCAAAGTAGAGAAAAATTACCACCAATTTTAATTCAAATAAGCTGTCTTAACTCCATGTCGCGCGTCGCTC
>NW_017308123.1:208216-212700 GCF_000935625.1 Nanorana parkeri | reverse complement strand
GGGGGGGGCGGACGAGGGAGCGCTGCCATATCAGATGGCCAGCGGTGAGGGGGAGAGAAGCCGCCCCCAGGATGAGCTGTGTCAATATGTCAGAATGTTTATACTGCTCTGATATACAGTTCTATTTATGGAAACAATTAAAAATCTATAATTACGGAGATTCCCAATGTATTTCCATAAATCTAAATTTAGGCGACTTCTTTCATTTGCGCTGACTTCGAAGACAAGAGGAATACCAAAGTATACAAAATATAGATATTTATCAAAAATCAGTGCGAAAATAATAATAAAATATAATTGGTGACAAACAAAGAATATGGATCAGATAATATCAATCAATATGATAACACAAGTAATGCATAAAAATGTAACCACTGGATATTAATTCAACAGATAAATGTAACCAAGGTAACACGACTTTTTAAATGTAACGGGTGTCTTCTCGGTATCACACAGAATAAGAAAACGAAAGGCTCAGAATTGACACGTGACTTCTCTCAGCACAGATATTCACCAACTCTAAGGCACCGTTCACATATAGCGAATTGTCGCGCGATTTCCGCCGCGATATCGCGCATTTTTGCCGCGCGATATCGCGAGAAGTCGCCGGCCAATGTTATTCAATGGAGCTGTCTTAACTCCATGTCGCGCGTCGCTCGTCGCAAGTCGCTTCTACCGGACCCTTTTTTCGGCGGATTTTGCGCGATTTTACTTTTTTTCTATGGAGCCCGACGGGGAAGGTCGCGCTACCGTCGCTGGATCGTCGCCCCGAAAGTCGCGCTATCCCGGCCGTGCGGATCCGCTGCAAAAGGTATGTCGCTATGTGTGAACGGGGCCTAACCTTTCACAGCGCAGGGGCGATATATATCCCATCATGCACAGGGCTGGCAATGAGCCCGGACCAGTCAAAGTAGAGAAAAATTACCACCAGTTTAATTCAATATATATCAGACCAGACCATCGACTAGAAACTGAAATCAGTTTCCTGGAGATTATACAAATGTGTATGAAACAAAAGTATATAATTATCTCCCCCAGATTGAAAGACACAATTTTTACTGCAGTTACAAATTATCTCAAATCAATCTAGATCCTACAAGAACTTAATGGTTTACCCGAATATATATCTGTGGCTAATGAATTGCCTAATATACAGATAGAAAGTATACTTTACCAGCAATGTAAATTTAGTTGTTTTGGAAGAAGTCAGCAGTCAATGCTCGGCCACCAGGGATAGTCAGGTTCTCTTTAATTCAGTTTCCTGGGACGGCCGTCCTCAGCTTCTGACCTATCCCCTTGGCATGTATCTGCTTACTGCCTTGTCTTGTTCGACTCTCTCTGATGATGGAATTCGAATCTCCCTTGGGCTCCTGGTCCCCTCTCTATATCCCCCCCTGCGGTGTGGGCTTGGTTTGATCTATCACGTGATTACCGACGTGAAACATGATATCAAATACCCTTTTTGTCACAGACCTTTCCCTCACAAATCACCATCAGGGGGCGCTATTGTTCTATGTAAAAATTGGGAGCATTACATTTAATTTCATTAATTTCTAAAGATAAAGCAGTGAGATGACCTCTGATCTCTACCCTTGGACAAAACCATGAATATAAAATTTTGACAATACTTAATCACACCATGCCAGACTTCCAGTCTGCGCTTCAATTTACAACTTGGAAAACAGTCTATTCGAAGGAATTAGCAATCCTCCTTAAATTCCTTGAAAGTGAGGTACTTAGTTTAGAGTTAGACCCAGAAGTTTTCATACATATAAGAAAAGAATATACCCGTGTTTCCCCCGAAAATAAGACACTGTCTTATATTTTTTTCGGCTCAAAAAAAACACACTAGGGTCTTATTTTCTGGGTAGGTCTTATTTTTTTTAATGTACAACAATCCAAAATTAATGCAAATCCAAATTAAATAATCCAAAATGGCAAAGGTAAGAATAGGTTGATCAGGGCAATCAGGGGTGCGTCGTACCTTTCCAAGAGCAATTTGGCAACCAATTGCTGGCCAGAATGAGCAAAGCGCGCTTTCACTATCAATTCCTCACAGGCGGAGTACATTCGGTATCACTCCGCCTGTGAAAGCAGCCGGCGCTATAGAGGAGGCATGCGGCTTATGCGGCTCTGCTCCCTCCGCTGCCGCCTCGCTTCCTCTAGCGCTGGCATCGCAGATTCTCTCCCGTGGCTCTTCAAGTTTCCCTTTCTGCCACCAACGGCCCTGGGAAAGGTCACAACTAGGTCTTATTTTCGGGGTAGGTCTTATATTTTAAGAATTCCCCAAAATAGTACTAGGTCTTATTTTCGGGGAAACAGGGTACATTGGCATGTGCCACCTAATTCTTTGCACTTAAATATAAAAACCCCCATTATTAGTAATACACAACAATATATTTCAATGGATACACTCAAACAATATATATAATGAATATAGTTTGTATATATAATTGTACATGTACAAAATTTTACTTAAAATCAGTCAATTAAGTAGGCATATAGATGCCGCATATAATATAATAACATTGTTACTAATATTATCACCACAATGAATATTAATGTTTCATAAGGAACTTTTAAATAAGCCCCGCCTTCTATTCACTGAACAAAGGAAAAACTCTTTAGAAATTACAATCTCTTGTAGGGAGGCAAGAAAGTAATCAATCAAGCCCCACACAGGCTGGCACCGCCTTTAACTGATATGCGTCTGAGACCCCCACCATTTACGATATGAAGAATGTTTATACTAACATTCCTAATTTCTCGGTGAAGGTCTCTGTACAAGAAAAGAATGAACTTATTTTCACCTTATAGCACATAGACAAAAATGGCTACTAGTATGCCCATAGACACCTCTGTAAAATGACATGTTTAGGCCTATGAAATCGGTTCATTTCGGCCCAATAGTTCTGACAGGTCGCACGGCGCCCTTGTTGCCATGGCGCCCTGTGCGGCCACACAGCTCGCACACCCCTAAGGCCGGCCCTGGCGGCAAGCAAGAACAGTCAGGGTTCAGCCTGAGGTCCGGGAAGGCAGCAAGCAACAACGGTCAGGGTGAGATAGATGGCAGGCAAGAACAGTCAGGGTTCAGGCTGAGGTCCGGGAAGGCAGCAGGCAAGAACGGCCAGGGTTCAGGGTGAGGTTGATGGCAGGCAGGAACAGTCAGGGTTCAGGGTGAGGTTGATGGCAAGCAAGAATAGTCATGGTTCAGGCTGAGGTCCAGGAAGGCGGCAGACAAGAACGGCAATGGTTTAGGGTGAGGTAGGTGGCAGGCTAGAACAGTCAGGGTTCAGGCTGAGGTCCAGGTAGGCAGCAGACAATAGTCAGGAACGAGCAGGGTTGCAGTGAGGACAAGAGACAGGCAAGGCAGATATTGTCCATCTCAGGGCTGCTGGTAAGAAGTCACAGCAGTCAGTGAACCGGTGTTCTATCGAAAGCTCCAACTCGTCGGAATCTCCAACTACCTCACTTCCTGGTACTTGCGAGTTGGGGACTTCGACCAGACGGCGTTAGCCTGCAAAACACAAAGATTGACGGAGCTTCTGTACAGCTGCATTGTAACAATGTTCAGCAGGTGGAGAACTCGACGAGTATTCTGAAAATGTTCTACGCACATGCGCACCGCAACTGTACAGAGCTCCAGTCTTTCTGAGCACCGGAAATTAGGTAGTAAGAGATTTCGACGAGTTGGAGCTATCGATAGAACATGGATTCCTCTGAGTGAGCTGATCTGTGTGGAATGTATAACAGAACGGCTCTTGTAATACAATCCTAGAGCTCAGCTGTGCTCCAGCCAGCCCCTCCCTGCAACCAATCGGACAGAGCTCAGTGTTCTATCAAAGCGTGTGACTGCGTTAGAATGTGTGACCGGTCACACATTTTAATGCAATCCCGTCCAGTTTTTTGGCGGTGGAATATGTGACCGGCAAAAGGAGAAGAATTCCAGCGCTTTCTCAGTTGTTTCAGGGCAGATCGGCATGCGCAGTAGAACCGATCCGCCATGGAACAGCTGATCGGTCCTGAAATGTTACCTCTATCCGACTGCAATCTCACATTCCAGAGTCGGATAGAAGTAACATCTCAGGACCTCGATCAGCTGTTCGAAGGCAGATCGGTTCTCCTTCCCATACCGTCTGCGATGCCGATCTGCCCTGGAACAGCTGAGAAATCGTTGAAATTCTCCTTTTGCCGGGTACATATTCCACCACCGGAAAAGTGGGCGGGATTACGTTAAAATGTGTGACTGGTCACAGTCCACCGCCAAAAAACTGGGCGGGATTGCGTTAAAATGTGTGACCGGTAACACACTCCATCGGCAAAAAACTGGGCGGGAGTATGTTAAAATGTTTGACCGGTCACATCCCACGCCGAAAAACTGGCCGGGATTACGTTAAAATGTGTGACCAGTCACACATTCTAACGCAGTCACAGACTTTGATAGAACACGTGTCTCCTGCCAGCCCCCCCCCCCCCCCAACAAA
>NW_017308123.1:206892-207760 GCF_000935625.1 Nanorana parkeri | reverse complement strand
TTGGAGATTTGGAAGAGTTGGAGGTTGCGATAGAACCCAGGCCTTGTGACAGCCATGAGCCAAGGCACTGATCAATGTTCCTCAGGAGCTGCCCCTATCCGAGTCTTCTCATTCGGGTCTTTTATGAGGGGTCAGCCCACTCAGAAAGTGATCCCGAAGAGCCGATTCATTTCAAGATCCGAACTTCCCGCCTCCGCCAGAAACCGCTCTGAGGTAAAAACTCACACATAAGGATCGACGAGAGGCCGGAAGTGATGTAATGTCCAGACAGGAAGTGGTTTTACGTAGAGACAGCGACTTCCGGGTGAGAGGTCATATGGCAGGAATTAGAGAGGAGACATTGCTGGGACTGGCAGCAGAGGAGGTAATGATATATTATGTTATATTTGCCTCTCATTCCTCCGCCATCGTGTTAATTTCGTCCTCCATAGTCCCTGTGACGTCTGTGATCTGATGCACACACATTAATGACGTATGGAAATGACTTATCTCCTTCTGTGGCTGTGACATCATTAGGTTTGCTGGAACTTGTGGTTCTGCAGCAATCAGCAGAGTGCATTCTGGGATATGGAATCTACAAGGACGGTGGGGGTTTCTGGCATCCATAGCCCTGGGGGGTGATACTTTTTCTTCAAGTGAAACCCGAAAACTCTTTGAGAATATAGAGGAGAGGCAGCCAGGGCGAAGGGCGTAAGGAGGCCGGCTATACAGGACTACAACGCCCAGCCATACATTGTATAGCAATGTACAAAGTAATATGAAGCTACACACTCTGTGTTGTTCTGGGTTGGTCTCCTGATGTCTCCAGATGGGCTGTGCGACTCCGGGGGAGCTGTGCGACTTTGAGGGGGGCTGTGCGGCTCTCAGG
>NW_017308123.1:203759-205065 GCF_000935625.1 Nanorana parkeri | reverse complement strand
TCTCCTGCCACCAATCACAGAGAACTCAGCTCCTGCCTGCAACCAATCAGAACTGAGAACCAACAGCTCCGAGTCATCATCAGTACACCCATACGCCTTACAAATATTGGCTGAATTTCGATGGCGATCGCGTTTTTCGTCCGATATTCGCCAGGTCGATGGGCGGCGTACAACTGCAAATGCTGTACAATCGTACGACTTCCCAGCAGGTTAGAAAACCGTCAAATCGCGCGACTTTCGCAAAGGTCGTTGGCGTTTTACGTGCGTCGCAAATTCGTACGATTAACACAACGCTGTCCCAGCTGAGGGCGCGTCGCCAGAAGCGACGACACTGGCCGGGGTGATAAGAATGACCGGTCTGACAGAACGCCGGCGTTCTATCGAAAAGCTCCAACTCGTCGAAATCTCCCAACTACCTCGCTGGCGCATACGCGCAGGTTGGAGATTTCGATGAGTTGGAGGTTTCGATAGAACACAGGCCTTGTGACAGCCATGAGCCAAGGCACTGATCAATGTTCCTCAGGAGCTGCCCCTATCCGAGTCTTCTCATTCGGGTCTTTTATGAGGGGTCAGCCCACTCAGAAAGTGATCCCGAAGAGCCGATTCATTTCAAGATCCGAACTTCCCGCCTCCGCCAGAAACCGCTCTGAGGTAAAAACTCACACATAAGGATCGACGAGAGGCCGGAAGTGATGTAATGTCCAGACAGGAAGTGGTTTTACGTAGAGACAGCGACTTCCGGGTGAGAGGTCATATGGCAGGAATTAGAGAGGAGACATTGCTGGGACTGGCAGCAGAGGAGGTAATGATATATTATGTTATATTTGCCTCTCATTCCTCCGCCATCGTGTTAATTTCGTCCTCCATAGTCCCTGTGACGTCTGTGATCTGATGCACACACATTAATGACGTATGGAAATGACTTATCTCCTTCTGTGGCTGTGACATCATTAGGTTTGCTGGAACTTGTGGTTCTGCAGCAATCAGCAGAGTGCATTCTGGGATATGGAATCTACAAGGACGGTGGGGGTTTCTGGCATCCATAGCCCTGGGGGGTGATACTTTTTCTTCAAGTGAAACCCGAAAACTCTTTGAGAATATAGAGGAGAGGCAGCCAGGGCGAAGGGCGTAAGGAGGCCGGCTATACAGGACTACAACGCCCAGCCATACATTGTATAGCAATGTACAAAGTAATATGAAGCTACACACTCTGTGTTGTTCTGGGTTGGTCTCCTGATGTCTCCAGATGGGCTGTGCGACTCCGGGGGAGCTGTGCGACTTTGAGGGGGGCTGTGCGGCTCTCAGG
>NW_017308123.1:199418-203725 GCF_000935625.1 Nanorana parkeri | reverse complement strand
CCGTTCGGCTCTCTGGGGGGCTGTGCGGCTCTCAGGTGGGCTGTGCAACACTCAGGGCTGTCTGAGCTATGGTGTCTTACCAGGGGTCCGCAGGTGGGCAACACGGTGTCAGGGAGTCGGAGGCGCTATCACAGATGCGGTTGCAGAGGTCCCCGGCATCCGCATCGGCCTGAAACCGGATCTTCCTGCGAGCTGCGGGCATGGCACAGGCTCACCGCAGCTCATGGGAAGTTCCAGTTTCAGGCCGATGTGGCCGCCCTAGATCGCACTTGCCGGGGACCTCGGCAGCCGCATCAGTCAGTAAATTTTAAGTGCCGGTGTCGGCACTGAGTGTCTCGTGTCCCGTTGCCCGCTGGCTGGACACAAGACTCCAAAACCGGACTGTCCGCGTAAGAACCCAGACGGGTGGCAACCCTATACGAAGCCCCGCAGACTGAATAATCACATCCGGGGTACTACCACTCTGATCATTTCTAAGCTTACTTTCCATCTTCAGATTTACAGGTCACAGGACCACATCCACCAGGATGGAGGACAACTTGGGTCACCTGACCGAGAAGATACTGAACCTGACCCTGGAGATCATCTACCTGCTGACCGGAGAGGTGAGGAGGATCCTGGGAGGGTCACATGACATCGCTCCATTGCGGGAATCAATGTAGATAACGTTACAACTCTCCTTTTTCACCGCACAGGGATATAAAGTGGTGAAAGAGAAATCCGGAGAGCTGCTAACCCCCAATAATTCTCAGAATGAACCCCCCTGTATCGCAGAGACTCCCCCTCCCTCCCTGAGAACCGAGATCAACAACAAGAAGCTTCTAGAAGTCATCAACAAGATCGTTGACCTGCTGACGGGAGAGGTGAGCGGTGCCGGGGATTCTGGGACATGATCCAGGAACAGACAAGGGGCGTGTCTGGGTGGTGACGGGAGAGGTGAGCGGTGCCGGGGATTCTGGGACATGATCCAGGAAAAGACAAGGGGCGTGTCTGGGTGGTGACGGTATCATTGTGTGTGTCAGGTTCCTATAAGGTGTCAGGATGTCTCTGTCTATCTCTCCATGGAGGAGTGGGAGTATCTAGAAGGACACCGGGATCTCTACAAGGACGTGGTGATGGAAGACCAGATAGGAGATTAATGGGATCTGTGCGGCAGCCCGTACGACTGCTGCCTTTAACTCTCATTTCTTATCTTGTCCCATCAGACCGAAAGCCTGGACGACTTCAATATTATTGTGAAAGAAGAAGACGACGATGAAACAGATGATGATCTGGGAGAGGAGTGGGTGTACATAGGATACAAGTCACACTACAAGAACTTCTTGATGGAGAAGGAGCCGCCACTCACATCACCGGGTAAGAGGAGAGAGCAGTACAGAGGGTCCAACTAGATCCCCCGTCATCTGATACACACATAGAAACAATGTATTCAGTCAGTGTGTGTGTTTCCTACAGATGGATCCAGTAAGAGGAACCCACCCGAGAGATGTCCCCGTCCTCTGTATTCCCGGGATCCCACCCAGGAAGATCTCACCGTGGATCCGACCCAGGAAGATCTCACCGTCCCCCACCATGAGAGATGTCCCCGCCCCCTGTATTCCCGGGATCCCACCCAGGAAGATCTCACCGTCCCCCACCATGATCAGGTAGATGAAACTAGAGGACACCGGGATCTCCACAAGGACGTGGTGATGGAGAATGCCCCGCCCCTCACATCACCGGGTAAGAGGAGAGAGCAGTACGGAGGCTCCACCTACATCCCCCATCATCTGATACACACATAGAAACAATGTATTCAGTCAGTGTGTGTGTTTCCTACAGATGGATCCAGTAAGAGGAACCCACCAGAGAGATGTCCCCGTCCTCTGTATTACCGGGATCCCACACAGGAAGATCTCACCGTCCCCCACCATGACCAGGTTGGTGGAGGTTCTAGGACTCAAGAGATAGTCCATTTATTACATACTATCCTTATGTGTAGTTCTCGTTTATTCTATCTAATTTATATTGAGGATTTTCCTTTATTAATTTGTGTTGCTTCAGTGTGAAAAAGATCCGGATACTCAAACTGAGGTCACCAAGGAAGCAGAGACACCTGTGAGCGGTGATCTTCAGTCCGCAAAGGAAGATGAGATAATGGAAGCATTGAAAGAGAAATTAAGTTCTTTAAGTATCACTACAGGTGAGTAATAACTGCAGACACGGGTCTAGTGATCAGTTGTATCCCCTCAGTATAACGTCATGTCCCCAACCATTGTGGAGGAGATACTGGACATCATATGAAGGTCCATCTCCATTCCCCAATGTAACATCATGTGACCAACAAATGAGGAGGAGATACTGTACACCATATGAAGGTCCATCTTCCTAGATCCCCCGTCATCTGATACACACATAGAAACAATGTATTCAGTCAGTGTGTGTGTTTCCTACAGATGGATCCAGTAAGAAGAAACCACCAGAGAGATGTCCCCATCCTCTGTATTCCCGGGATACAAGTCTGGACGATCACAACTATGCTAAACCTCATCAGGTGTATGGAATTGACGATCAGGTAGATGAGGGTCTAGAACTCAAAAGATTGTCCAGTTCTGACTTGGTATCATTATATGAGGTTCTAGTTTATTGGTATTCCATGTTTTAATTTAATAACTTGTGTTTCTTTAAGTGTGAAAATGATATAGAAATGAATTCTGAGGCAGAAGAGACACCGATGAGGGGTGATCAGCTATCACAGAAGGAAGATGGAGTGACAGTGAAAGAGAAAGAAACTTCAAGTATCACTACAGGTGAGTAATGACTGCAAAGGCGGGTCTACTGACCAGTTGTATCCCCTCAATATAACGTCATGTGACCAACAAATGAGGAGGAGATACTGGACACCATATGAAGGTCCATCTCCATTCCCCAATATAACGTCATGTGACCTACAAATGAGGAGTAGATACTGTACACCATATGAAGGTCCATCTCGATTCCCCAATATAACGTCACGTCCCCAACAAATGAGGAGGAGATACTGTACACCATATGAAGGTCCATCTCCATTCCCCAATATAACGTCATGTCCCCAACAAATGAGGAGGAGATACTGTACATCATATGAAGGTCCATCTCCATTCCTCAATACAACGGCATGTTGTCGTGGAGGTGGAACCATCTGCATTGCTCACCAGTGTACATAAGGCATGACCAATGGCGCCATACTTATTTTATTTATATTGTAGACATTATCTAATCTCATGTGTTGGTGTTAGGATTGTATCATGCCGTGTGCCATGTTATAAGACTTCTGACTACAGAACATGAAGAATGAACGTTCCTATTGTTGGTTGGATTTTTCTTTCTAGATCATGGACACGACGTTCCGAATACAATAAGCAGACGTCGTACTTCATATGAAGACCATAACACAAAAGATGACGGCACAACCCAACGTTCCCCCGGAGTTGACTCCTCTACCCAACCGTTGCATCCCGCTGTTCCTGGAAAAGCTTCCGTTGATAATCAGAAGAGCGATGAAGACAAAACCCAGAAGATCTTTCCATGTTCTGAATGTGAGAAATCCTTCACAAGCCAATCATGTTACGCTGAACATAGGAAGACGCACACCGGACGGCGCCCAATCGATGAGGTACAAGAGGTTCTACAACTCCACTTATGACTTTGTATCATTATATGAGGTTCTAGTTTATTAGTATTCTCTGTTCTAATGTCAAAATTTGTGTTCCTTAAGTGTGAAAAAGATACGGAGGTACAACCTGAGGTCACCAAGGAAGAAGTCACCCCTATGAGGGGCGGTCAGCAGTCCATGAAGGAAGATGGAATGATGGAGACTATGAAAGAGAAAGAAGCTTCTTTAAGTATCACTCCAGGTGAGTAATGACTGCAGAGACTGGTCTCGTAATCAGTTATATCCCCTCCTCAATATAACATCATGTGACCAACAAATGAGAGGATATACTGTACACCCTATGAAGGTCCATTTCCATTCCTCAATATAACGTCATGTGACCAACAAATGAGGAGGAGATACTGTACACCATATGAAGGTCCATCTCCATTCCCCAATATAACGTCATGTGACCAACAAATGAGGAGGAGATACTGTACATCATATGAAGGTCCATCTCCATTCCTCAATATAACGTCATGTGACCAACAAATGAGGAGGAGATACTGTACACCATATGAAGGTCCATCTCCACTCCTCAATATAACGTCATGTGACCAACCAATGAGGAGGAGATACTGGACACCATATGAAGGGCCATCTCCATTCCTCAATATAACGCCATGTGACCAAC
>NW_017308123.1:168466-199093 GCF_000935625.1 Nanorana parkeri | reverse complement strand
TTCACTTCTCCTCGGATACCCACTGCATACAGATGGGGGAGAGCAGCGGGGATCCAGAGGCGGGAGGACAGGACACAGCCGATTGTGATCGACCTTATGGGCACCCCTGATGTACCCCATATGAATCTATCTGATCTTATGATTGTATCATGCCGGGTGCCATGTTATAAGACTTCTGACTACAGAACATGAAGAATGAACATTCCTACCGTTACTTTAATGTTTGTTTCCAGATCATGGACATGACGTTCCAAATACAATAAGCAGACGTCGTACTTCATATGAAGACCATAACACAAAAGATGGCGGCTCAACCCAACGTTCTCCTGGAGTTGACTCCTCTACCCAACCGTTGCATCCCGCTGTTCCTGGAAAAGCTTCCGCTGATAATCCGAAGAGTGATGAAGACAAAACCCAGAAGATCTTTCAATGTTCTGAATGTGAGAAATCCTTCACAAGCCAATCATGTTACGCTGAACATACGAAGACGCACACCGGACAGCGCCCAATAGATGAGGTACAAGAGGTTCTACAACTCCACTTATGACTTTGTATCATTATATGAGGTTCTAGTTTATTTCTATTCTCTGTTCTAATGTCATAATTTGTGTTCCTTAAGTGTGAAAAAGATACGGAGGTACAACCTGAGGTCACCAAGGAAGAAGAGACCCGTATGAGGGGTGGTCAGCAGTCTATGAAGGAAGATGGAATGACCGAGACTATGAAAGAGAAAGAAACTTCAAGTATCACTCCAGGTGAGTAATGACTGCAGAGGCGGGTCTCGTAATCAGTTATATCCCCTCCTCTGTATAACGTCATGTCCCCAACAAATGAGGAGGAGATACTGTACACAATATGAAGGTCCATCTCCATTCCTCAATATAACGTCATGTGACCAACAAATGAGGAGGAGATACTGGACACCATATGAAGGTCCATCTCCATTCCTCAATATAACGTCATGTGACCAACAAATGAGGAGGAGATACTGTACACCATATGAAGGTCCATCTCCATTCCTCAATATAATGTCATGTGACCTACAAATGAGGAGATACTGTACACCATATGAAGGTCCATCTCCATTCCTCAATATAATGTCATGTGACCAACAAATGAGGAGGAGATACTGGACACCATATGAAGGTCCATCTCCATTCCTCAATATAATGTCCTGTTTCCAAATATGGAGTTGGAGGTGGGACCATGTGTGTTGCTCACCAGTGTACTTAAACCATGACCCAGGGCACCATATTTATTTTCTTTGTATTGTACATGTTATCTAATCTTTTGTGTTGGTGTTATGATTGTGTCATGCCATGTGTCATGTTATAAGACTTATAATTAGGGCTGCACCAATACCGGTATTTTGGTATCAAGTATGAATATCCAATATATTTTTGCTACTCGCCGATACCGGAAGTCCCTTTCAGGAAGCCAGGCGGTGTGTAAAGACTCGCCACCCGGTTTCCTGATTAACAAGAAAGCCGCCTCTATGTGACTATGTGATGAGAGAGCATGGAGCCGGCTTGCTGGCTAATCATGGAAGCCGGGCGCCGTGCTTTCCGATTGGCCCGGGAGGCCGGCTCCATGCTCCCTCGTCATGAGATGACGAGGGGGCATGAAGCCGGCTTCCCGGGCCAATCAGGAAACCGGGCGCCGTGTAATGACGCGCTGCCCAGCTTCCTGATACAGGAAGTATCGTGCTAGGCATCTGAGCATTTTGGCGACTACGAGTACTCGCCCAAATACTCAGTATCGGCACCGATACTAGTATCGGTATCGGTGCATCCCTACTTATAATAGAATGACTCCTGACTGCAGAACATGAAGAATGAACATTCCTATTGTTGGGTTTTTCTCCCCAGAACATGGACTCGATGTTCTGAATACGAGAAGCCGACGTCGTACTTCATATGAAGACCATAACACGAAAGAAAACGGCTCAACCCAACGTTCTCCCGGAGTTGACTCCTCTACCCAACCGTTGCATCCCGCTGTTCCTGGAAAAGCTTCCGCTGATAATCCGAAGAGTGATGAAGACAAAACCCAGAAGATCTTTCCATGTTCTGAATGTGAGAAATCCTTCACAAGCCAATCATGTTATGCTGAACATACGAAGACGCACACCGGACAGCGCCCAATAGATGAGGTACAAGAGGTTCTACAACTCCACTTATGACTTTGTATCATTATATGAGGTTCTAGTTTATTACTATTCTCTGTTCTAATGTCATAATTTGTGTTCCTTAAGTGTGAAAAAGATACGGAGGTACAACCTGAGGTCACCAAGGAAGAAGAGACCCGTATGAGGGGTGGTCAGCAGTCCATGAAGGAAGCTGGAATGATGGTGACTATGAAAGAGAAAGAAGCTTCTTTAAGTATCACTCCAGGTGAGTCATGACTGAAGAGGCGGGACTCGTAATCAGTTATATCCATTCCTCAATATAACGTCATATCCCCAACAAATGAGGAGGAGATACTGTACACCATATGAAGGTCCATCTCCATTCCTCAAATGTTGAGGTGGAGATGGGACCATATGTGTTGCTCACCAGTGTACGTACTGCATGACCCAGGGCGCCATATTTATTATATTTGTATTGTACACGTTCTCTAATCTCGTGTTGGTGTTATGATTGTATTATGTCTCATGTCACATGACTTCTATTAGAATGACTTCTGACTGCAGAACATTTAGAATGAACATGTTTCTACCATTAATTCGAGTTTGCTTTCCAGAACATGGACATGACGTTCCGAACACAAGAAGTAGACTTCGTACTTCATATCCAGACCATAACGGAAAAGGAAGTGGCACAAGCCAACATGCTCCCAAAGTTGACTCCTCTACCCAACCTTTGCCTCCCACTGCTCCTGAAAACAAGGAAGAAGTGACTCCTACGAGGGGCGGTCAGCAGTCTATGAAGGAAGATGGAGTGATGGCGACAATGAAAGAGAAAGAAACTTCTTTAAGTATCACTCCAGGTGAGAAATAACTGCAGAGACGGGTCTCGTAATCAGTTGTATCCGTTCCTCAATATAACGTCATGTGACCAACCAATGAGGAGGAGATACTGTACACCATATGAAGGTCCATCTCCATTCCTCAATATAACGTCATGTGACCAACAAATGAGGAGGAGATACTGTACACCATATGAAGGTCCATCTCCATTCCTCAATATAACGTCATGTCCCCAACAAATGAGGAGGAGATACTGTACACCATATGAAGGTCCATCTCCATTCCCCAATATAACGTCATGTCCCCAACAAATGAGGAGGAGATACTGTACACCATATGAAGGTCCTTCTCCATTCCCCAATATAAAGTCATGTGACCAAATATTGAGGTGGAGGTGGGACCATCTGCATTGCTCACCAGTGTACGTACGGCACGACCCAGAGCGTACCATTGTGTCATGTTATATGACTTCAGTTGGAATGACTTCTGACTACAGAACATGAAGAAGGAACGTTCCTATTGTTAGTTGGATTTTTCTTTCCAGATCATGGACATGACGTTCCGAATACGAGAAGCAGACGTCGTACTTCATGTGAAGACAGTAATGGAAAAGATCATGGCTCAACCCAACGTTCTCCCGGAGTTGACACCTCTACCCAACCGTTGCATCCCGCTGTTCCTGGAAAACTTTCCATTGATAACTTGAGGAGTGTTATACCCAAAAAGAGGAAGATCTTTCCATGTTCTGAATGTGAGAAATCCTTCACAAGCCAATCATGTTGCGCTGAACATATGAAGACGCACACCGGACAGCGCCCAATAGATGAGGTACAAGAGGTTCTACAACTCCACTTATGACTTTGTATCATTTATACGAGGTTCTAGTTTATTAGTATTCTCTGTTCTAATGTCATAATTTGTGTTCCTTAAGTGTGAAAAAGATACGGAGGTACAACCTGAGGTCACCAAGGAAGAAGAGAACCCTGTAAGGCGCGGTCAGCAGTCTATGAAGAAGGTTGGAATGATGGAGACTATGAAAGAGAAAATAAATATCACTCCAGGTGAGTAATGACTGCAGAGACGGGACTTGTAATCAGTTGTATCCCCTCCTCAATATAATGTCATGTGACCACCAAATGAGGAGACACTGTACACCATATGAAGGTCCATCTCCATTCCTCAATATAACGTCATGTCCCCAACAAATGAGGAGATACTGTACACCATATGAAGGTCCATCTCCGTTCCTCAATATAACGTCATGTGACCAACAAATGAGGAGGAGATACTGGTACACCATATGAAGGTCCATCTCCATTCCCCAATATAACGTCATGTGATCAACAAATGAGGAGGAGATACTGTACACCATATGAAGGTCCATCTCCATTCCCCAATATAACGTCATGTGACCAACCAATGAGGAGGAGATACTGTACACCATATGAAGGTCCATCTCCATTCCCCAATATAACGTCATGTGACCAACCAATGAGGAGGAGATACTGGACACCATATGAAGGTCCATCACCATTCACCAATATTCCACTGCTGACCCCCATCTCTACTTTCTGTTAAGCTTCTTACCTTATGGTAGGACTCCCACTCCTGATACCGTGGGCTGTGGGCGGTGCAATGGGCGGAGCTGAAAGCCACTGGTCCTTCCTGCAACTGATCAGCATAGCCCAGGTGAGCAGACGGGACCCTGATAGGTGCAATGGAAATACTTGCCATGGTAACAAGCTGATTGACCGGCTCCTCTCCTTTTATGTAGAAGAGCCCGATCCCTGTTGGGAAGAAGAGGAGGAGCCTGCCAATCAACTGGTTACCATGGCAAGTGGGCAGGACCATTCTCCACTTCAGGGAGCCTGTGCTGGCTTCGGCCCCCCCATCCTACTAACTTGATGGAGCCCAGCCCTGTACAGGAGGATTGCCTGTACTCCCCTATCGGCGTCCCATGACACTAGCCTCCTGCAGGCCCTTGGGCCAGCGCCAAAAAGACTGAACGCTCAGTCCGTCCTCGTTTTACTTTTAGTTTGATTTTCTTTCCAGAACATGGACACGACGTTCCGAATACGAGAAGCCAACGTCGTACTTCGAGTCAAGAGAATAACACAAAAGATAACGGCACAACCCGTCGCTCTCCCAGAGTCAACACCTCTACCCAACCGTTGCATCCCGCTGTTCCTGGAAAACGTTCCGTTGATAATCCGAAGAGCGATAAACACAAAAAGAAGATCTTTCCATGTTCCGAATGTGAGAAATCCTTCACAAGCCAATCATGTTATGCTGAACATACGAAGACGCACACCGGACAGCGCCCAATAGATGAGGTACAAGAGGTTCTACAAGTCCTCAGATTGTCCACTTATGACTTTGTATCATTATATGAGGTTCTAGTTTATTAGTATTCTCTGTTCTAATGTCATAATTTGTGTTCCTTAAGTGTGAAAAAGATACGGAGGTACAACCTGAGGTCACCAAGGAGGAAGTCACCCCTATGAGGGGCGGTCAGCAGTCTATGAAGAAGGTTGGAATGATGGAGACTATGAAAGAGAAAAAAGCTTCTTTAAATATCACTCCAGGTGAGTAATAATCTAATAATATTGGGGAAAGGAGATGGACCTTCATATGGTGTCCAGTATCTCCTCATTTGTTGGTCACATGACGTTATATTGAGGAATGGAGATGGACCTTCATATGGTGTACAGTGTCTCCTCATTTGTTGGTCACATAACGTTATATTGAGGAATGGAGATGGACCTTTATATGGTGTGCAGTATCTCCTCCTCATTTGTTGGTCACTTGACGTTATATTGGGGAATGGAGATGGACCTTCATATGGTGTACAGTATCTCCTCCTCATTTGTTGGTCACATGACGTTATATTGAGGAATGGAGATGGACCTTCATATGGTGTACAGTATCTCCTCCTCATTTGTTGGTCACATGACGTTATATTGAGGAATGGAGATGGACCTTCATATGGTGTACAGTATCTCCTCCTCATTTGTTGGTCACATGACGTTATATTGAGGAATGGAGATGGACCTTCATATGGTGTACAGTATCTCCTCCTCATTTGTTGGTCACATGACGTTATATTGAGGAATGGAGATGGACCTTCATATGGTGTACAGTATCCAGTATCCTCCATGTGTCATGCTACAAGACTTATATTAGAATGACCTCTGACTGCAGAACATGAAGAATGAACATTTCCTATTGTTGGATTTTTCTTTCCAGAACTTGGACTCGATGTTCCGAATACGAGAAGCCGACGTCGTACTTCATGTCAAGACAATAACCCAAAAGATAACGGCACTACCCGTCGCTCTCCCAGAGTCGACACCTCTACCCAACCGTTGCATCCTGCTGTTCCTGGAAAACCTTCCATTGATAACCAGAAGAGCGATAAACACAAAAAGAAGATCTTTCCATGTTCTGAATGTGCGAAATCCTTCACAAGCCAATCATGTTATGCTGAACATACGAAGACGCACACCGGACAGCGCCCAATAGATGAGGTACAAGAGGTTCTATACAGTGTGGCAAATAATGATTGGCTCCCCTGTAGATATAATTTGTATCATCGGAGACAGAATAGGCACCAAACATCCAGAGAAGTCACATGACACAAATGTTATAAATGGAGTTGCAGTTCAGGGAGTAAAATAAGTATTTGCTCCCCAAGCAGAACATGAGTTAGTAGTTGGTGGGGAACCCTTGTTGGGGAGCACAGACCTGAGATGTTTCTTGGGGGATCCCTTGTTGGAGAGCACAGAGGTGAGATGTTTCTTGGGGGAACCCTTGTTGGGGAGCACAGAGGTGAGACGTTTCCTGGGGGAACCCTTGTTGGGGAGCACAGAGGTGAGACTTTTCCTGGGAGAACCCTTGTTGGGGAGCACAGACCTGAGATGTTTCTTGGGGGAACCCTTGTTGGGGAGCACAGAGGTGAGACGTTTCTTGGGGGAACCCTTGTTGGGGAGCACAGAGGTGAGACGTTTCTTGGGGGAACCCTTGTTGGAGAGCACAGAGGTGAGACGTTTCTTGGGGGAACCCTTGTTGGGGAGCACAGAGGTGAGACGTTTCCTGGGGGAACCCTTGTCGGGGAGCACAGACCTGAGACGTTTCTTGGTGGAACCCTTGTTGGGGAGCACAGAGGTGAGACGTTTCCTGGGAGAACCCTTGTTGGGGGGCACAGACCTGAAACGTTTCCTGGGAGAACCCTTGTCGGGGAGCACAGACCTGAGAAGTTTCTTGGGGGAACCCTTGTCGGGGAGCACAGAGGGGAGACGTTTCCTGGGGGAACCCTTGTTGGGGAGCACAGACCTGAGACTTTTCCTGGTAGAACCCTTGTTGGGGAGCACAGAGGTGAGATGTTTCCTGGGGGAGCACAGAGTTCAGACGTTTGCTGGGGGAACCCTTGTTGGGGAGCACAGAGGTGAGACGTTTCCTGGGGGAACCCTTTTTGGGGAGCACAGAGGTGAGACGTTTCCTGGGGGAACCCTTTTTGGGGAGCACAGAGGTGAGACGTTTCCTGGGGGAACCCTTTTTGGGGAGTACAGGGGTGAGACGTTTCCTTGGGGAGCACAGAGGTAACGCGTTTCCTGGGGGAAACCTTGTTGGGGAGCACAGAGGTGAGACGTTTGCTGGGGGAACCCTTGTTGGGAGCACAGAGGTGAGATGTTTCCTGGGGGAACCCTTGTTGGGGAGCACAGAGGTGAGACGTTTCCTGGGGGAACCCTTTGTGGGGAGTACAGAGGTGAGACGTTTCCTTGGGGAACCCTTTTTGGGGAGCACAGAGGTAACGCGTTTCCTGGGGGAACCCTTGTTGGAGAACACAGAGGTGAGACGTTTCCTGGGGGAACCCTTGTTGGGGAGCACAGAGGTGAGACGCTTCCTGGGGGAACCCTTTTTGGGGAGCACAGAGGTGAGATGTTTCTTGGGGTAACCCTTGTTGGGGAGCACAGAGGGGTGCCGTTTCCTGGGGGAACCCTTGTTGGGGAGCACAGAGGGGAGCCGTTTCCTGGGGGAACCCTTGTTGGGGAGCACAGAGGGGAGCCGTTTCCTGGGGGAACCCTTGTTGGGGAGCACAGAGGGGAGACGTTTCCTGGGGGAACCCTTGTTGGGGAGCACAGAAGTGAGACGTTTCTTGGGGTTGGTCGCCAGGTTTGCGCACATCTCAGGAGGGATTCTTCAGGTTTCTTGGCTGTCGCTTGGCAACTCGAAGTTTCGGCTCCTCCCATAAATGTTCTATAGGATGGAGGTGTGGAGACCTGCTAGGCCTTTCTATGACATTCATGTGCTTCTTCAACCCAGGCTCTGTTGCCTTGGCGATATGTTTTGGGTCATTGTCATGCTGAAAGGACCCGTCCACGTCCCATCTTCAGTGTTCTGGCTGAGGGAAGGAGGCTCTCCTCCAAGATTGTACAATACGTGGCCCCGTCCATTGGCCCCTCAATGTGGCAAAGTCGGGCCTTTACCTTTAGCAGAGAAACAGCCCCAAAGCATAATGTTTCCCCCTCCGAGCTGGACTGTAGGGACTGTGTTCTTGGGGTCATAGGTCACCATTCTTTTTCCTCCAAACACGGCGTATCGAGTTCATGCCAAAGAGCTGAATTTTGGTGTCATGTGACCGCAGCACTTCCTCCCAATCCTCCGAATCATTTAGATGTTCATTGGCAAACTTCAGACGGGCCTGTACATGGGCCTTCCTGAGGAGGGGGACGGGCCTGTACATGGGCCTTCCTGAGAATGGGGACCTTGCGGGCGCTGCAGGATCTCAATCCATGGCGGTGTATTGTGTTACCAATGGTTTGGTGACTGTGGTCCCAACTGCCTTGAGATCATTCACAAGCTCCTCCCCCTGTGCAGTTCTGGGCTGATCCCTCACTTTTCTTATGATCATCCTCACCCCATGAGGCAAAATCTTGCATGGAGCTCCAGACCGAGGGCCATCGATGGTTATTTTGTATTCCTTCTCACCGAGCTTCTTGCTGAGAGTCTTGTAGCCCCTTCCAGCCTCGTGCAGGTCTACGGTCCTTGACGTCCTCTGACAGCTCTTTGGTCTTGCCCATGGTGGTGAGGTATGAATGGAAGGAAGAGATTCTGTGGACAGCTGTCTTTTTTTATATACAGATTGTGTTGTCGTTAGGAGCCCCTTCTTAAAGTGACAGGACTCATCTGTGTACCACATGACCAGTCTGTGGGAGGAGCCAGAATAATTGTTGGTTGGTAGGGGATCAAATACTTAATTTTACTCACTGTGACCCCAGAGATTGTCCAGTTCTGACTTTGTATCATTATATGAGGTTCTAGTTTATTAGAACTCTCTATATTAATGTCATAATTTTGTGTTTCAGTGTGAAAATGATACAGATGTACAAACTGAGGTCACCAAGGAAGAGGTGACCCCTATGAGGGGCGGTCAGCAGTCTATGAAGAACGTTCGAATGATGACGAGAATGAAAGAGAAGAAAACTTCTTTAGATATCACTCCAGGTGAGTAATGCAGAGACGAGTCTCGTAATCAGTTGTATCTCCTCCTCCGTCATGTCCCCAACAAATGAGGAGGAGATACTGTACTCCATATGAAGGTCCATCTCCATTCCCCAATATAACGTCATGTGACCAACAAATGAGGAGGAGATACTGGACACCATATGAAGGTCCATCTCCATTCCCCAATATAACGTCATGTGACCAACAAATGAGGAGGAGATACTGGACACCATATGAAGGTCCATCTCCATTCCCCAATATAACGTCATGTGACCAACAAATGAGGAGGAGATACTGTACACCATATGAAGGTCCATCTCCATTCCTCAATATAACTTCATGTGACCAACAAATGAGGAGGAGATACTGTACACCATATGAAGGTCCATCTCCATTCCTCAATATAATGTCATGTGACCAACAAATGAGGAGGAAATACTGTACACCATATGAAGGTCCATCTCCATTTCCCAATATAACGTCCGGTTTCCAAATGTTGAGGTTGGAGATGGGACCATGTGTGATGTTTATCAGTGTACATAAGGCATGACCAAGGGCGCCATATTTATTTATATTGTACACGTTCTCTAATCTCTTGTGTTGGCGTTATGATTGTATTATGTCTCATGTCACATGACTTCTGACTGCAGAACATTTAGAATGACCATGTTTCTACCTTTGGTTGGATTTTTCTTTCCAGAACATGGACATGACATTCCGAACACAAGAAGTAGACTTCGTACTTCATATCCAGACCATAACAGAAAAGGAAGTGGCACAAGCCAACATCCTCCTAAAGTTGACTCCTCTACCCAAACTTTGCCTCCTACTGCTCCTGAAAACAAGGAAGAAGTGACTCCTACGAGGGGCGGTCAGCAGTCTGTGAGGGAAGTTAGAATGATGGCGACAATGAAAGTGAAAAAAAATATCACTCCAGGTGAGTAATGACTGCAGAGACGGGACTTGTAATCAGTTGTATCCCCTCAATATAACGTCATGTGACCAACACGAGGAGGAGATACTGTACACCATATGAAGGTCCATCTCCATTTCTCAATATAACGTCATGTGACCAACAAATGAGGAGGAGATACTGTACACCATATGAAGGTCCATCTCCATTCCTCAATATAACGTCATGTGACCAACAAATGAGGAGGAGATGCTGTACACCATATGAAGGTCCATCTCCATTCCTCAATATAACGTCATGTGACCAACAAATGAGGAGGAGATGCTGTACACCATATGAAGGTCCATCTCCATTCCCCAATATAACGTCATGTGACCAACAAATGAGGAGGAGATACTGTACACCATATGAAGGTCCATCTCCATTCCCCAATATAACGTCATGTGACCAACAAATGAGGAGGAGATACTGTACACCATATGAAGGTCCATCTCCATTCCTCAATATAACGTCATGTGACCAACAAATGAGGAGGAGATACTGTACACCATATGAAGGTCCATCTCCATTCCTCAAATGTTGAGGTGGAGATGGGACCATATATATCTAATCTCTTGTGTTGGTGTTCTATAACTTTTCTTAGAATTACTTATGACTCCAGAACTTGAAGAATGAACAATGTTTCCATTGTTTGATTTTTCTTTCCAGAACATGGACACGACGTTCCGATCACAAGAAGGAGACTTCGTAATTCATATCCAGGCCCTAACACACAAAACAATGGCACTGCCCAGCTTTCTCCCGGAGGTGGCTCCTCCACCCAACCTTTGCACCCCGCTGCTCCCCAACAGTTCCTGAACCTAAACAAGATGATCTTTTCATGTTCTGAATGTGGTAAATCCTTTACGAAGAAATTATATTTTGCCATACATAAGAGGATGCATACCGTACGGCGCCAATTTCTGGAGGATCACACCATCCCCCACTATGACCAGGTAGATGAGGTTCTAGATCTCCACAGATTGTCCAGTTCGGACTTTGTATCATTATATGAGGTTCTAGTGTATTAGTATTCTATGTTCTAATGTAATAATTTGTGTTGCTTAAGTGTGGAAAAGATACGGAGGTCAAGAAGGAACAAATGAGCCCTATGAGGGGTGGCCAGCAGTCTATGAAGAAGGTTGGAATCATGGCGACGATGAAAGTGAAAAGAACTTCTTTAAATATCTCTCCAGGTGAGTAATGACTGCAGAGACGGGACTCGTAATCAGTTGTATCCCCCCTCATGTGACCATCAAATGAGAAGGAGATACTGTCCACCATATGAAGGTCCATCTCTATTCCTCAATATAACGTCATGTGACCAACAAATGAGAAGGAGATACTGTCCACCATATGAAGGTCCATCTCTATTCCTCAATATAACGTCATGTGACCAACAAATGAGGAGGAGATACTGTCCACCATATGAAGGTCCATCTCCATTCCTCAATATAACGTCATGTGACCATCAAATGAGAAGGAGATACTGTACACCATATGAAGGTCCATCTCCATTCCCCAATATAACGTCATGTGACCAACAAATGAGGAGATACTGTACACCATATGAAGGTCCATCTCCATTCCCCAATATAACGTCATGTCCCCAACAAATGAGGAGGAGATACTGTACACCATATGAAGGTACATCTCCATTCCTCAATATAACGTCATGTGACCAACAAATGAGGAGGAGATACTGTACACCATATGAAGGTCCATCTCCATTCCTCAATATAACGTCATGTGACCAACAAATGAGGAGGAGATACTGTACACCATATGAAGGTCCATCTCCATTCCTCAATATAACGTCATGTGACCTACAAATGAGGAGGAGATACTGTACACCATATGAAGGTCTATCTCCATGAACATGTTTCTACTGTTAATGTAATTTTTCTCCGCAGCACGTGGAGATGACGTTCCGAATACCAGAAGCAGACGTCGTACTTCATATCCAGACACAGAAAATAAAGGCACACCCCGATGTTCTCCCAGAGTTGACTCCTCCACCCAACCTTTGCGTCCCGCTGTTCATAAGAAACTTTCCGTTGATAACAGGAAGAGTGTTAAACACAAAACCAACAAGGTATTTCCATGCCCTGAATGCGGTAAAACCTTTACAAAGGAATCTTATTTTGCTATGCATTCGAGGACTCATACTGGAAAGCGCCCATTTGTATGTGTGAAGTGCGGGAAAAGTTTTACGTACAATTCGTGCCTTCTTAGACATCAAAGACATCACACGGAAGTGAGGCCCCATCCATGTTCACATTGCGGGAAAAGTTTTAAAGAGAAATCTGCCCTCATCCAACATCTACGAAGTCACACCGGTGAGAAGCCCTTCCCGTGCCCTCAGTGCGGTCAACGGTTTAGCCAGAACGAACATCTGCAGAGACATCTGCGAGCGCACACCGGCGAGACCCCTTTTGCGTGCAAGAAGTGCGGGAAGTGCTTTACGCGAAAAGATATGCTCGCCCTGCACGAGCAAAGGCATGTGGATGAGCGCCCGTTTTCCTGTCTACAGTGCGGGAATCGTTTCACCAATCCGTTTTGTCTGGTCCGACATCAGAAACTCCACGCCAAGAAGCGCTCTTGAGAGGTTTTTCGGTCCAGTGTGTGGGAAAAGTTTCATATACAGAAATAGACTTTTTTTGTTTTTTTTAAATGAACGTTCACACAGAGGCGAGCGTCCTTATCCATGTCCTGCGTGCGGGAGGAGTCTCACGTGGTGTAGTCACCCAAAGTAGCGCCCTGTTCTGTTGCGCCCTGTTCTGAGTGCTTCAAAGAACACCAGAGAACTCATGCCCAGTCATAGAAGTGACAGACTTCCAGGGCGTTTCCCACTTCGCGCCCAATTCCTACCTCCTGACCCCATGTATACCTATTCCCAGAAGCCTTCAGGCCAGAAGGATGATACGCAGGGTCCTCAATGATGGAGAGTTCCACTGACGTCAAACTTTTGACATTCTCCGCACCGTTGTACATATAGTGCCACACACCAGTGGGCGGGGCCATGATGCCTCACAGGAAGTGAATTAAATGATGTTGGACTATAGATCAGTTGAGTCTGTAAGGGACATTCCCAGAAGAGAAGGTGAAAATTTCGGCCCAAGTTTCTATTTTGTTTGTAGAGTTGTTCGGTTATAGACTCGGGTGTTCACGTTATTCTGTCCATTCCGACAAACTGTTCCAAGAGTTTTTTTTTGTTTTTTTTTTAAAGATTCTATCAAATGTTTTTGTGAACATAAATAAAAACAAAAACAACACAATGTGGCTTCTTACAATACCAGGTCAACACATTCCGTTATCCACACCATGCGTAGGATACGGTTCCATAACTTGAACCGGAACGTCAGGAGGAACATCGAGTCTGGTGGGTCTACAGAGAGGAGGTGGTTCCATGTGGAGATGAAGGCCACCTGACCCCATATCTTAGGGGATGACCTCTGCTTCCATAGGTTTGCATTGAGTAACTGCACCCAAAGTGATGGGGTTGGTGGCCCCGAGTCCTTTCACTCAATGGGTTGGAGGCCCTGAGGGATGGGGTTGGTGGCCCCGAGTCCATTCAATTAATTTCTTAGAACAGCTAAGGAATCTCATGGATTGGTGAGATGATGGTATCTCATTAGAGATCTCCAACAGGTGGAGCGTTGGGTCTTCGACATTGAGGAAGGTGAAGGAGTTTGTAATAAAGTCAACTATCTGTTTCTAGGAATCCTGGCCATAGTATCACGCAATAGGTCCCCTTGAAACATGTGTTCCATGACCTGATGCCCATAGCGTCAAGCCAGAGTGGTCATCAAGAGATCTGGTGGAAGAGTTAGAGTTGGGTCACCTTGTCTTTAGATGACCTCACTGAGTTCATGTATGTTTCTTCAGGCGCCGGTCAACTATCTTGTATCAGGGTAGGGAGCATCTTAGCCCCAGTGTCCCGTGTTTTTACGGTTTCCTTTTAGAAAGTGAGAGTCCACGATGGCTTGTGGACACCAGCTTACTAGGATCTAGTGAAGGAGTGATACAGATGTGAGGAGAGATCTCAGTCAAGGAGTGATATAGATGTGAGGAAGGATCTCAGTCAAGGAGTGATACAGATGTGAGGAAGGATCTCGGAGAAGGAGTGATACAGATGTGAGGAAGGAGCGATAGATGTGAGGAGAGATCTCGGAGGAGTGATACAGATGTGAGGAAGGCGTGATACAGGTATGAGGAAGGATCTCCGAAGGAGTGATACAGATGTGAGGAAGGATCTCAGAGAAGGTGTGAGGAAGGATCTCGGAAGGTGTGAGGAAGGAGTGATACAGATGTGAGGAAGGATCTCAGAGAAGGTGTGAGGAAGGATCTCGGAGGAGTGATACAGATGTGAGGAAGGATCTCAGAGGAGTGATACAGATGTGAGGAAGGATCCCAGAGGAGTGATACAGATATGAGGAAGGATCTCAGAGAAGGTGTGAGGAAGGATCTCGGAGAAGGAGTGATACAGGTATGAGGAAGGATCTCTGAGAAGGTGTGATAGAGGTGTGAGGAAGGATCTCAGAGAAGGTGTGAGGAAGGATCTCTGAGAAGGTGTGATACAGATGTGAGGAAGGATCCCAGAGGAGTGATACAGATACGAGGAAGGATCTCGGAGAAGGTGTGAGGAAGGATCTCGGAGAAGGAGTGATACAGGTATGAGGAAGGATCTCGGAGAAGGTGTGATAGAGGTGTGAGGAAGGATCTCGGAGAAGGAGTGATACAGATATGAGGAAGGATCTCGGAGAAGGTGTGATACAGGTGTGAGGAAGGATCTCGGAGAAGGTGTGAGGAAGGATCCCAGAGGAGTGATACAGTTTTGAGGAAGGATCTCAGAGAAGGTGTGATACAGATGTGAGGAAGGATCTCAGAGAAGGTGTGAGGAAGGATCTCGGAGAAGGAGTGATACAGATATACGGAAGGATCTCAGAGAAGGTGTGATACAGATGTGAGGAAGGATCTCAGAGAAGGTGTGAGGAAGGATCTCGGAGAAGGAGTGATACAGATATACGGAAGGATCTCAGAGAAGGTGTGATACAGATGTGAGGAAGGATCTCGGAGAAGGTGTGAGGAAGGGTCTCGGAGAAGGTGTGAGGAAGGATGTCGGAGAAGGAGTGATACAGATGTGAGGAAGGATCTCTGAGAAGGTGTGAGGAAGGATCTCGGAGAAGGAGTGATACAGATGTGAGGAAGGATCTCAGAGAAGGTGTGAGGAAGGATCTCGGAGGAGTGATACAGATGTGAGGAAGGATCTCAGAGAAGGAGTGATACAGATGTGAGGAAGGATCTCGGAGAAGGAGTGATACAGATGTGAGGAAGGATCTCAGAGGAGTGATACAGATGTGAGGAAGGATCTCGGAGAAGGAGTGATACAGATGTGAGGAAGGATCTCGGAGAAGGAGTGATACAGATGTGAGGAGAGATCTCAGAGAAGGAGTGATACAGATGTGAGGAGAGATCTCAGAGAAGGAGTGATACAGATGTGAGGAGAGATCTCAGAGAAGGAGTGATACAGATGTGAGGAAGGATCTCGGAGAAGGAGTGATACAGATGTGAGGAAGGATCTCGGAGAAGGAGTGATACAGATGTGAGGAAGGCTCTCGGAGGAGTGATACAGATGTGAGGAAGGATCTCAGAGAAGGAGTGATACAGATGTGAGGAAGGGTCTCAGAGAAGATGTGAAGAAGGATCTCGGAGAAGGTGTGATACAGATGTGAGGAAGGATCTCAGAGGAGGTTTGAGGAAGGATCTCAGAGAAGGAGTGATACAGATGTGAGGAGAGATCTCAGAGGAGTGATACAGATGTGAGGAAGGATCTCAGAGAAGGAGTGATACAGATGTGAGGAAGGATGTCAGTGAAGACTGCTCCAATGTAGGGAAGAGATTTGAGACTTATAGGCCAAGCTTTGCATTTGTAACATGGAGTATGTAGGTAGAACTATCGTGAAGAGTTCTTAAGTTCAATTTAATTTATAATTGGTGACCCCTGCAGAAGAACCTCCCTGCCGTTGTTCCTGCCCAACTTTAAAGTGCATCTAAAGGCAAGACTGCCTGTCAAGGTCCCCACTGGGAATATATATCTTCTCCTGGTCCTGGTGACCATCTTCTCAATGACCTACAATGATAGATGGGTGTCATGGGGGCTCTGAACCCCCATCTGTAGATTGAGAATATATAGTTGTATTTGCAGCTGTTTGGAGGCGGTTCTCTGCTGCCGTGGGCACCCCAAGTGGTAACTGGAAGTGTCCGCAAAGTAGCCGAAGGATGAGAGCAGCACAACGAGTAGGTGGGTCCAGTAAAAAATAAAGCATCATGCTTGATTAGAAAGTCAACACTGTTTGGGGGCTCCACCTCCCCATCATCAGGGCTTGTGCACTGGCAATGAGATCCTGTAGTGGAGTGCAATTGTCTAAAACAAAGAATGGAATTCGAGGTTCCCTTCACCTTCCCCACCATTTGGACATAGTAAACTTTCCTTCACCTTCCCCACCATTTGGACATAGTAAACTTTCCATCACCTTCCCCACCATTTGGAAATAGTCAACATCCCTTCACCTTCCCCACCATTCCGACATGGCCAACTTCCCTTCACCTTCCCCACCATTTGGACATAGTAAACTTTCCTTCACCTTCCCCACCATTTGGACATAGTCCCCTTCCCTTCACCTTCCCCACCGTTCGGACATAGTCAACTTCCCTTCACCTTCCCCAACCTTTGGACATAGTCCCCTTCCCTTCACCTTCCCCACCATTCGAACATAGTCAACTTCCCTTCACCTTCCCCACCATTTGGACATAGTCCCCTTCCCTTCACCTTCCCCACCGTTCGGACATGGCCAACTTCCCTTCACCTTCCCCACCATTTGGACAGTCACCTTTCACACCATTCCGACATGGCCAACTTCCCTTCACCTTCCCCACCATTTGGACATAGTCAACTTCCCTTCCAATCCCCACCTTTTTGACATAGTCAACTTCCCTTCACCTTCCCCACCATATGGACATAGTCCCCTTCCCCACCGTTCAGACATAGTCAACTTCCCTTCACCTTCCCCACCATTTGGACATAGTCCCCTTCCCCACCGTTCGGACATAGTCACCTTTTCTTCACCTTCCCCACCATTTGGAAATAGTCAACATCCCTTCACCTTCCCCACCATTCCGACATGGCCAACTTCCCTTCACCTTACCCATCATTTGGACAGTCACCTTTCACACCATTCGGACATAGTCCCCTTCCCTTCACCTTCCCCAATCTTTGGACATAGTCAACTTCCCTTCACCTGCCCCAACCTTTGGACATAGTCCCCTTCACCTTCCCCAACCTTTGGACATAGTCCCCTTCCCTTCACCTTCCCCACCATTTGGACACAGTCACCTTTCCTTCACCTTCCCCACCATTTGGACACAGTCACCTTTCCTTCACCTTCCCCACCATATGGACATAGTCACCTTCCCTTCCCCACCGTTCGGACATAGTCAACTTCCCTTCACCTTCCCCACCATTCGGACATAGTCACCTTTCCTTCACTCGTGTTTCTTCTATTGTATCTCTTGTGCTTTTTCCTCGAATTCCTGGATGTGCAAAGTGATAACAGAACACAAGATCAATATATTCCAATGATTGAACCCTGCACTTCCTGTATCTCTCCTGGAGGGGGCGACCAGGTACAGACAGGAAGTGATGTCATATAGGAAGTTCCAGTTGAGAGGTGAGTCGGGGGGAAGTCAAGAGGAGGCATTTTAATATGAATCCCCCCCCCCCACCCCCCCATTACAAATCAGGTTTATTGGCAAAATTTACAGACTGTCAGCTTTCTGCAATGAACAAAAAAAGCAATTGAAATAAGTCAACACATCGAATGTTTCATGAGGTTTCCCCAAATTTAACTGAGAATCCAACTTTTAATGACTTCTGAAGTCTCAGAATGATAGATCACATGACCACCTCCAGGAGGATGGACGAGGACCAGAGTCTCATGACTGAGAGGATACTAAACCTCACCCTGGAGATCATCTACCTGCTGACCGGAGAGGTGAGGAGGATTCTGGGAGGTCACATGACATCACTCTGATCTCTATTCATAAAACACAGACCTGACCGGAGAGGTGAGGAGGATTCTGGGTGGTCACATTACCTGACCAGAGAGGTGGGACAGAGCCTAGGAGTGATATAACATTGTTTATTCTTTGATACAGATGTTTCCTTCAGGAATGTCTGGTGACCATGTACCTCACTCCCTGACACCTGATAGTAAAAACAAGAAGATTCTAGAAGTCACCAAGAAGATGATGGGGCTGCTGACGGGAGAGGTGAGCGGTGCCGGGAATTCTGGGACATGATCCAGGAACAGACAAGGGGCGTGTCTGGCTGGTGACGGGAGAGGTGAGCGGTGCCGGGAATTCTGGGACATGATCCAGGAACAGACAAGGGGCGTGTCTGGGTGGTGACGGGAGAGGTGAGCGGTGCCGGGGATTCTGGGACATGATCCAGGAACAGACAAGGGGCGTGTCTGGGTGGTGACGGTATCATTGTGTGTGTCAGGTTCCTATAAGGTGTCAGGATGTCTCTGTCTATCTCTCCATGGAGGAGTGGGAGTATCTAGAAGGACACCGGGATCTCTACAAGGACGTGGTGATGGAGAATGCCCCGCCCCTCACATCACCGGGTAAGAGGAGAGAGCAGTACGGAGGCTCCGCCTACATCCCCCATCATCTGATACACACATAGAAACAATGTATTCAGTCAGTGTGTGTGTTTCCTACAGATGGATCCAGTAAGAGGAACCCACCAGAGAGATGTCCCCGTCCTCTGTATTCCCGGGACCCCACCCAGGAGGATCTCACCGTCCCCCACCATGAGAGATGTCCCCGCCCCCTGTATTCCCGGGATCCCACCCAGGAAGATCTCACCCTCCCCCACCATGATCAGGTAGATGATGGACAATCTCTGATGTTGTTATTTGGGATCTGGACATTATCTACATTGTTACCATTTATATATTCAGAGTGGAAATTGGAGTGATTTAAACGTTAAAGAAGAGTGCAAAGAATATGATGAGGAGTATGGAGTGATGGAGGAGTCAGAGTGTCCAAAAGGACACAAAGATCTATACCAGGAGAACATGGAAGAGTCGTCCAGCTACAGGAACCCATCAGAGAGATGTCCCCGTCCTCGGTATTCCGGGGATTCCACCCAAGAAGATCTCACCATCCCCCACCAGGATCAGGTAGATGATGGACAACCTCTGCTAGTTATCATTGATCTACAATTCCATGTCTGATGATAAATGTTTTATTTCATATTTAGAATGTGAACCTCACTGACTGTAACGTTGCCGTTAAACAAGAGTTCATAATGGACGACAAGGAGTATGGAGTGATGAAGGAGCTGTCTGAAGGACACAAGGATCAATACAAGAACATTATGGAGCCACCTAGTAACGAAAACCCACCAGAGAGATGTCCCTGCCCCCTGTATTCCCGGGATTCCACCCAGGAAGACCTCACTATCCCCCACCATGATCAGGTAGATGACTAACAAGTATTGATGGTTATGATTTATACACAGGCGTGTTTGTTCCAAATATTGTTTTGTATATTCAGAGTGGAGACCTCGGGGGTCATAATATTGATGTTAAAGAAGAGTATAAAGAGGAGGATGAGAAGTACGGGGTGATGGAGGAACTTTCTGATGAACACAAGAATGTGATGGAGCCACCTAGTAAGAGGAAGCCACCAGAGAGATGTCCCCGCCCTCTGTATTACCGGGATTCCACACAGGAAGATCTCATCGTCCCCCACCATGATCAGGTCGGTGCAACCGGGTATTGTAGTCCTAAAATAAATCTTCAAGATTAATATTCTTCCCTGTGGTCTATTTCCTGTTTCACAAATGTCTCATCTTTGGGGTGTAGGGTGAAGAGCTGAAAAACATCACAGCTGAGGTGAAAAAGGAGGAAGATGAGACATTGGTAAGTGGGGATCAGCAGTCTATGGAGGAGGGAGGTCCTCTGGATTCCTGGGATTCCACACAGGAATATCTCACCATCCCCCACCATGATCAGGTAGGTGGGACTGAGCATGTAGATATAAAGATGTATTCTAAGCTGTGAGGAGACGTTCCCCGATGTAATCTCTTCCTGGTCACATATCTGTTCTATCATCTTCGGGGGTTTAGGGTAAAGAAGTTAAAGACGTCAAAGTTGAGGTTAAACAGGAAGAAGAAGAGATGTTTGTGAATGGAGCTCAGCAGTCTATGGCAGAAGGAGGTCCTCTGTATCCCCGGGATTCCACACAGGAAGATCACACCATCCCCCACCATGATCAGGTAGATGGGAGTCTGGGGAAACTTTAAGTTGAGATTAGACACCTCTATGTGACCTCAGTGACCTCATTCATTTTATTTTCTGCTCATTTCTGAGTTTAGGGTGAAGGACTTACTGAAAAAAAAGAAGAAGAGACGCGTGTGAGGGGCGATCGGAGGTCCACGGAGGAGGTTGGGATGAAAGTGACGGGTTACAAGAAGAGATCTTCTCTAGTTATCAGTACCGGTGAGTGATACCATTTACATACACAAACGGGTCACACTTCCATGTAGACGGAATGTGATGGGGAGCTGGTTACCTTAAAGGAGAACTATGGTGTTAGGGCTTTTCCCCATAGTTCTCCTTAGGGTAACGGGAGGACACAAACTAGCGTCCTCCCGTCACCCTAAGCTCAGTATATAGGGAGCTGCTGCTCGCGGTATACTGAGACCTCCGCAGATAAAGCGGATCCCGACAATTATGTCTGGATCCGCCCAGCTGCGTGACTGACAGCTATCTAGAAGCAGAGCCAGCTGTACCCGCCCCCTCCCCCGTCCGTTCCGCCAGTCAGCGCTGGCAGATCGGAGCGGGGAGGAGGGAATCCAGCCCCTCCCCTGTCACGGCAGAGAGCAGTGACAGGATCGAGAGGTGAGCGAACGCCAGTATGTGTTCTCTCACCTCCCGATCTACTGAGCCGACCTGTGACAGTCTCATTGTCACAGGTCGTCTAGAACTATGAGGTGAGTGAAAATCACCCCCTCCCCTCCTCATAGTTCTCCTTTAAGATCAGCCAATAAGAGTAGACTGAAGAATCAATGGTAGGCCATCAAACGATGAATCTGAAACAGTAATCTTCCTTTACATACAATAAGAGGAAGATGAACCGTCTCCATTTTCTGATGAGTGTTCTGTAAACTCTGCCACCAACAATGGTTACTTATTCCACATAGAGAACATTGTTCAATAATGAGAAGAAGATAAATCCTAATTTATGTCCTGAAGAACATCATCAATGTACCTAAACCACTGTACACCATATGAAGGTCCATCTCCATTCCCCAATATAACGTCATGTGACCAACAAATGAGGAGGAGATACTGTACACCATATGAAGGTCCATCTCCATTCCTCAATATAACGTCATGTGACCAACAAATGAGGAGGAGATACTGTACACCATATGAAGGTCCATCTCCATTCCACAATATAACGTCATTTGACCAACAAATGAGGAGGAGATACTGTACACCATATGAAGGTCCATCTCCATTCCTCAATATAACGTCATGTGACCAACAAATGAGGAGGAGATACTGTACACCATATGAAGGTCCATCTCCATTCCTCAATATAACGTCATGTGACCAACAAATGAGGAGGAGATACTGTACACCATATGAAGGTCCATCTCCATTCCCCAATATAACGTCATGTGACCAACAAATGAGGAGGAGATACTGTACACCATATGAAGGTCCATCTCCATTCCTCAATATAAGGTCATGTGACCAACAAATGAGGAGGAGATACTGTACACCATATGAAGGTCCATCTCCATTCCACAATATAACGTCATTTGACCAACAAATGAGGAGGAGATACTGTACACCATATGAAGGTCCATCTCCATTCCTCAATATAACGTCATGTGACCAACAAATGAGGAGAAACTGTACACCATATGAAGGTCCATCTCCGTTCCCCAATATAACGTCATGTGACCAACATATGAGGAGGAGATACTGGACACCATATGAAGGTCCATCTCCATGAACATGTTTCTACTGTTAATGTAATTTTTCTCCCCAGCCCGTGGACGTGACGTTCCGAATACCAGAAGCAGACGTCGTACTTCATATCCAGACACAGAAAATAAAGGCACACCCCGATGTTCTCCCAGAGTTGACTCCTCCACCCAACCTTTGCGTCCCGCTGTTCCCAAGAAATTTTCCATTGATAACCGGAAGAGTGTTAAACACAAAACCAACAAGGTATTTCCATGCCCTGAATGCGGTAAAACCTTTACAAAGGAATCTTATTTTGCTATGCATTCGAGGACTCATACTGGAAAGCGCCCATTTGTATGTGTGAAGTGCGGGAAAGGCTTTGCGCACAAATCGAGCCTTTTCAGACATCAAAGACATCACAGCGAGGAGAGGCCCCATCCATGTTCACATTGCGGGAAAGGTTTTAAAGAGAAATCGGCCCTCATGCAACATCTAAGAAGTCACACCGGTGAGAAGCCCTTTCCGTGCCCTCAGTGCGGTCAATGTTTTAGCCAGAACGAACATCTGCAGAGGCATCTGAGAGCTCACACCGGCGAGACCCCTTTTGCATGCAAGCAGTGCGGAAAGTGTTTTACACGGAAAGATATGCTCGCCCTGCACGAGCAAAGGCATGTGGATGAGCGCCCGTTTTCCTGTCTACAGTGCGGGAATCGTTTCACAAGTCCATTTAGTCTGGTCCGACATGGGAAAATCCACACCAAGAAGCGCTCGTGAGAGGTTGTTTTTCTGTACTGCGTGTGGGAAGAGTTTCATATAAAGAAATAGACTTTTACATTTTTTTTAATGGAGGCGAACGTCCTTATCCATGTCCTGCGTGCGGGAGGAGTCTCGCGTGGTGTAGTCACCCAAAGTAGCGCCCTGTTCTGTTGCCTGAGTGCTTAAAAGAACACCAGAGAACTCACGCCCAGTCATAGAAGTGACAGACTTCCAGGGCGTTTCCCACTCAGTGCCCACTTCCACCCTCCTGGCCCCCATGTATACCTATTCCCAGAAGCCTTCAGGCCAGAATCAGGACGCGCAGGATCTACTTCCGGGTCCTCAATGATGGAGAGTTCCGCTGACGTCCTATTTGTGACTTTCTACGCACCATTGTACATATACTGCAGGGAGTTGTGGTGACACACACCAGTGGGCGGGGCCATGATGCCCAACAGGAATTGAGTTAAATGGTGTTGGACTATAGATCAGATGAGTCTGTAATGGACATTCCCTGAGAGGAGGTGAATATTGCAGCCCGAGCTTTTGTTTTGTTTGTAGAGTTGTTCGGTTCTAGACGTGTTCACGTTATTCTGTCCATTCCGACAACCGGTTCCAAAAGTTTTGTATTTTTTAAGAGTTTCTAAAATGTTTTTGTGAACTGAAATAAAAACAAAAACAACACAATGTGGCTTCTTCCAATACCAGGTCAACACATTCAGTTATCCACACCATCCGTAGGATACGGTTCCATAACATGAACCAGGACTTCAGGAGGAACATCGGGTCTGGTGGGTCTATCGAGAGGAGGTGGTTCCATGTGGAGATGAAGGCCACCTGACCCCATATCTTATGGGATGACCTCTGCTTCCATAGGTTTGCATTGAGTAACTGCGCCAAAAGTGGTGGGGTTGGTGGCCCTGAGTCCTTTCACTCAATGGGTTGGTGGCCCCGAGTCCTTTCACTCAATAGGTTGGTGGCCCTGAGTGATGGGGTTGGTGGTCCTGAGTCCTTTCACTCAATGGATTGGTGGCCCTGAGGGATGGTGTTGGTGGCCCCAAGTCCTTTCACTCAATGGGTTGGTGGCCCTGAGTGATGGGGTTTGTGACCCTGAGTCCTTTCACTTCACATTTCTTAGATCGAAGGAATCTCTTGGCATGGGGGGATGATGGTATCTCATTAGTGACCCCCAACAGGCTCAGTGTTGGGTCTCCAACATTGGGGAAGGTGAAGGAATTTGTAATAAAATTGACAATCTGTTTCCAGGAAACCTGGCCATAGTATCACGCAATAGGTCCCCTTGAAACATGTGTTCCATGACCTGATACCCATAGCGTGAAGCCTGAGTGGTCATCAAGAGATCTGGTGGAAGAGTTGGGTCACCTTGTCTTTAGATGACCTCACTGAGTTCATGTGTGTTTCTTCAGGCGCCGGTCAACTATCTTGGTTCAGGGTAGGGAGCATCTTTGCCCCAGTGTCCCATGCTATATGATTTCCTTTTAGAATGTGAGAGTCCACCATGGTTTGTGGACACCAGCTTAGTAGGATCTAATACCAGGTCAACACATTCAGTTATCCACACAATGCGTAGGATACGGTTCCATAACATGAACCAGAACGTCAGGAGGAACATCGAGTCTGGTGGGTCTATATAGAGGAGGTGGTTCCATCTGGAGATGAAGGCCACCTGACCCCATATCTTATGGGATGACCTCTGCTTTCATAGGTTTGCATTGAGTAACTGTGTCCAAAGTGGTGGGGTTGGTGGCTTTTTACTTCACGTTTCTTAGAACATCTGTCGAAGGAATCTCTTGGATTGGTGAGATGATGGTATCTCATTAAAGATCTCCAACAGGCACAGCGTTGGGTCTTCATCATTGGGGAAGGTGAATAAGTTTGGAATAAAATCAACTATCTGTTTCCATAGTTTCCCGCCATAGGTCCCCCTTGAAACACATGTTCCATGATCTGAGACCCATAGCATGAAGTCTGAGTGGTCTTTAAGAGATCTGGTTTGTGAACACCAGCTTAGTAGGATCTAGTCAAGGAATGATACAAATGCCAGGAAGGATTTTAGTTAAGGGAAAGACAGATTGGACACTTACAGGCCACGGTGTGCATGGAGTATGTAGGCAGAACTATCTTGAAGAGTTCTTAAGTTCAATTTAATTTATAATTGGTGTCTCGTTTAGATTAGTTAGCTCGCTTCCTGGCTTCTTGTGTCTCTTGGTGACTCCTGCAGAAGAACCTCCCTGCCGTTGTTTCCTGCCCGACCCCACTGGGGCATATGTCCTCTATGGTCCTATTGCTAGAGCTCTCTTTTACCATATCCGTGACCATGCAGCAACCCCAGCTTGTCTCTTTTCTCCAATATATAGGTGGCCAATCACAGGTAGGTCAGGTAGGATGGGTATTAACTGCCACAGTCGGTTGGGTCTTTGCCGGGTTTTGGTATAATGGTAATGTGGGCCTCCAGGGATTGAGGAGAAAAGGGACAGGACTCCGAAACAGAATAACATGCCTTAGTAAAGAAAGGACCTGGGAGGTCTTTATATTGTTTACAAAACCTGACAGAGAAGCCATCGGGGCCTTGCCCACCTGAAAGGAAATGGCCAAGGAGGACCTCATCCTCTTCAACAGGGGAGTCCAGGAAATCCCTGACGTCCGAAGAAATGGTGGGTAATGCCATCTCGTGTATATAGTCACAAAGTTTAACACTAAAATCCTGAGGGGACATCGTAGTAGAAGGAACTTTGAGATTGTATAAAGTAACAAGATAAGTATGGAATGAGTCTCCAATGGAGGAAGGGGAGTGAAGTAGTTGGCCCCCATGAGCCTTCACTTTGGCAACAAAAGTGGTAGCAGAACGGGGATGGGGCTTCCTACCTAGTAGTCTGCCACACCTGTTGCCAAATTCATAATGATGGGCGCGGGCTTTATCTCCAGCGATAAGGTTACGGTGATCCAAGAGAGACGAAGAGTGAGCAGCTCCATTGTGTGGGCAGGAGAAGTGACAGACCTATGTAAGGCTTCCAGTTCGTGGAGATGATGGAAGAGCTGGGTCAAGGGCGAAGGCTCTTTCCCATGTTTCCAAAAAAATCCTTCCCAGTACACGCTTAAGGGCTTCGACCGTAGGGGAGGCGTAGTGGGGTCCCCAGAGTGGTGTGCAAGAAAATGAGAAATAGTAACTGCGATTTCCTCCTCACATACAACATCCTTGAGCAGGTTGTCCTTAAATCTACAAGTACAAGAGAGGAGATCCCACTCCCTAAAGGACACAGTCAATATGACAGGAACATGGTCAGACCATAGTAGACCCAATGGAAACCCGAGGAGCCAAATCCAGCTGCTCGTCATTGCCTTCTCTTCACCTTCCCCACCATTTGGACATAGTCAACTTCCCTTCACCATCCCCATCATTTGGACATAGTCAACTTCCCTTCACCATCCCCACCATTTGGACATAGTCAACTTCCCTTCACCATCCCCACCATTTGGACATAGTCAACTTCCCTTCACCATCCCCACCATTTGGACATAGTCAACTTCCCTTCACCATCCCCACCATTTGGACATCGTCAACTTCCCTTCACCATCCCCACCATTTGGACATAGTCAACTTCCCTTCACCATCCCCACCATTTGGACATAGTCAACTTCCCTTCACCATCCCCACCATTTGGACATAGTCAACTTCCCTTCACCATCCCCACCATTTGGACATAGTCAACTTCCCTTCACCATCCCCACCATTTGGACATAGTCAACTTCCCTTCACCATCCCCACCATTTGGACATAGTCAACTTCCCTTCACCATCCCCACCATTTGGACATAGTCAACTTCCCTTCACCATCCCCACCATTTGGACATAGTCAACTTCCCTTCACCATCCCCACCATTTGGACATAGTCAACTTCCCTTCACCATCCCCACCATTTGGACATAGTCAACTTCCCTTCACCATCCCCACCATTTGGACATAGTCAACTTCCCTTCACCATCCCCACCATTTGGACATAGTCAACTTCCCTTCACCATCCCCACCATTTGGACATAGTCAACTTCCCTTCACCATCCCCACCATTTGGACATAGTCAACTTCCCTTCACCATCCCCACCATTTGGACATAGTCAACTTCCCTTCACCATCCCCACCATTTGGACATAGTCAACTTCCCTTCACCATCCCCACCATTTGGACATAGTCAACTTCCCTTCACCATCCCCACCATTTGGACATAGTCAACTTCCCTTCACCATCCCCACCATTTGGACATAGTCAACTTCCCTTCACCATCCCCACCATTTGGACATAGTCAACTTCCCTTCACCATCCCCACCATTTGGACATAGTCAACTTCCCTTCACCATCCCCACCATTTGGACATAGTCAACTTCCCTTCACCATCCCCACCATTTGGACATAGTCAACTTCCCTTCACCATCCCCACCATTTGGACATAGTCAACTTCCCTTCACCATCCCCACCATTTGGACATAGTCAACTTCCCTTCACCATCCCCACCATTTGGACATAGTCAACTTCCCTTCACCATCCCCACCATTTGGACATAGTCAACTTCCCTTCACCATCCCCACCATTTGGACATAGTCAACTTCCCTTCACCATCCCCACCATTTGGACATAGTCAACTTCCCTTCACCATCCCCACCATTTGGACATAGTCAACTTCCCTTCACCATCCCCACCATTTGGACATAGTCAACTTCCCTTCACCATCCCCACCATTTGGACATAGTCAACTTCCCTTCACCATCCCCACCATTTGGACATAGTCAACTTCCCTTCACCATCCCCACCATTTGGACATAGTCAACTTCCCTTCACCATCCCCACCATTTGGACATAGTCAACTTCCCTTCACCATCCCCACCATTTGGACATAGTCAACTTCCCTTCACCATCCCCACCATTTGGACATAGTCAACTTCCCTTCACCATCCCCACCATTTGGACATAGTCAACTTCCCTTCACCATCCCCACCATTTGGACATAGTCAACTTCCCTTCACCATCCCCACCATTTGGACATAGTCAACTTCCCTTCACCATCCCCACCATTTGGACATAGTCAACTTCCCTTCACCATCCCCACCATTTGGACATAGTCAACTTCCCTTCACCATCCCCACCATTTGGACATAGTCAACTTCCCTTCACCATCCCCACCATTTGGACATAGTCAACTTCCCTTCACCATCCCCACCATTTGGACATAGTCAACTTCCCTTCACCATCCCCACCATTTGGACATAGTCAACTTCCCTTCACCATCCCCACCATTTGGACATAGTCAACTTCCCTTCACCATCCCCACCATTTGGACATAGTCAACTTCCCTTCACCATCCCCACCATTTGGACATAGTCAACTTCCCTTCACCATCCCCACCATTTGGACATAGTCAACTTCCCTTCACCATCCCCACCATTTGGACATAGTCAACTTCCCTTCACCATCCCCACCATTTGGACATAGTCAACTTCCCTTCACCATCCCCACCATTTGGACATAGTCAACTTCCCTTCACCATCCCCACCATTTGGACATAGTCAACTTCCCTTCACCATCCCCACCATTTGGACATAGTCAACTTCCCTTCACCATCCCCACCATTTGGACATAGTCAACTTCCCTTCACCATCCCCACCATTTGGACATAGTCAACTTCCCTTCACCATCCCCACCATTTGGACATAGTCAACTTCCCTTCACCATCCCCATCATTTGGACAAAGCCACCTTCCCTTCACCTTCGCCACCATTTGGACAAAGCCAACTTCCCTTCACCTTCCCCACCATTTGGACATAGTCAACTTCCCTTCACCATCCCCACCATTTGGACATCGTCAACTTCCCTTCACCATCCCCACCATTTGGACATCGTCAACTTCCCTTCACCATCCCCACCATTTGGACATCGTCAACTTCCCTTCACCATCCCCACCATTTGGACATCGTCAACTTCCCTTCACCATCCCCACCATTTGGACATCGTCAACTTCCCTTCACCATCCCCACCATTTGGACATCGTCAACTTCCCTTCACCATCCCCACCATTTGGACATCGTCAACTTCCCTTCACCATCCCCACCATTTGGACATCGTCAACTTCCCTTCACCATCCCCACCATTTGGACATCGTCAACTTCCCTTCACCATCCCCACCATTTGGACATCGTCAACTTCCCTTCACCATCCCCACCATTTGGACATCGTCAACTTCCCTTCACCATCCCCACCATTTGGACATCGTCAACTTCCCTTCACCATCCCCACCATTTGGACATCGTCAACTTCCCTTCACCATCCCCACCATTTGGACATCGTCAACTTCCCTTCACCATCCCCACCATTTGGACATCGTCAACTTCCCTTCACCATCCCCACCATTTGGACATCGTCAACTTCCCTTCACCATCCCCACCATTTGGACATCGTCAACTTCCCTTCACCATCCCCACCATTTGGACATCGTCAACTTCCCTTCACCATCCCCACCATTTGGACATCGTCAACTTCCCTTCACCATCCCCACCATTTGGACATCGTCAACTTCCCTTCACCATCCCCACCATTTGGACATCGTCAACTTCCCTTCACCATCCCCACCATTTGGACATCGTCAACTTCCCTTCACCATCCCCACCATTTGGACATCGTCAACTTCCCTTCACCATCCCCACCATTTGGACATCGTCAACTTCCCTTCACCATCCCCACCATTTGGACATCGTCAACTTCCCTTCACCATCCCCACCATTTGGACATCGTCAACTTCCCTTCACCATCCCCACCATTTGGACATCGTCAACTTCCCTTCACCATCCCCACCATTTGGACATCGTCAACTTCCCTTCCCCATCCCCACCATTTGGACATAGTCAACTTCCCTTCACCATACCCACCATTTGGGCATAGTCAACTTCCCTTCACCATCCCCATCATTTGGACATAGTCAACTTCCCTTCACCTTCCCCACCATTCGGACATAGTCAACTTGCCTTCACCATCCCCACCATTCGGACATAGTCACCTTCCCTTCACTCGTGTTTCTTCTATTTTATCTCTGGTGGGTTTTCCTCGAATCCCTGGACGTGTAATAAGATAAATAAAGTGATAACAGAACACAAGAGCAATATATTCAAATTATTGAACCCTGCACTTCCTGTATCTCTCCTGGAGGGGGCGACCATGTACAGACAGGAAGTGAGGTCATGTTAACACAGGAAGTGATGTAGAAGTATAAACAGGAAGTCCTAGCTGTGAAGTGATTTTGGAGGAAGTAGAGAGGAGACATTACTGGAACTGAAAGCAGAGGAGGTAATAAGATATTATTTTATATATACACCCAGTAACCCCCCCCCCCC